>NW_025814230.1:0-297363 GCF_018902025.1 Drosophila willistoni
TGTAACGTGCAACGAACACGTGTAGGCTAGTTGTTGTCTCTCAGCTAAGGTGTGCACGCTGTAATTAATTCCGGCTACTGGCTCGTCGGCCACGAGTGTAGGTTGTTTTTAATTTCCTTAGGCTGAGGCCTACTGCTTATTATTACAATAAATGCGTGCTTGCGAAAGCCATATCTAAACCGGAGAATTCACAATACCAGAAGAAAGAAAGAAAACTGAAAATATCCTCCATTATCGTCAAAAAAAAACACACGAGATTCCTCAGATGGTCTAGAGGACTCCTATCTGCCCACCCTTCCTTGGCCTTGCATGTACCAAAAAAAAAAAAAATTGTTGCAAGACCCCTTGTGTGTGAAACCTTAACTCTATCTACGGAGTAGCCTGCAGGAGATCAAACAACATCAGATTTTAAAAAGACATTATAAAATAATTTATTAACACTAAAAATATTCTAAACATAACTCCATTGAGACGCTAACTCTTCTCGAAGACCATATATGTATATATATTTTTTTCCAATCTATGTATAAGCCTATGATAAAATTTATCTTAATTATGGACAAGCATGCTTATAAGTAGAAACTGACAAAAAAAAAATGTAATCCAAGGAAAAGGTTAGGAAATACATTATCCCAATAAACGAGGTATTAATTGTATTACTTAAAGCTAAAAGAAAGTTGACAAAAACAAAAATTGACCTATGGCTGTGCAAAAAAAACTGGATCGTCAAGCGTAATTAGTAAAATAAAACCGAACAAAATTCGGGGACTTAGGAGGTGTTTTTTTCTTTTTTCTTAACTTTTCTTTTCGATCATGTCTCCATTAACCTTCATAGAAGAGACAATTATGGCCGAAGGGGAATATGGTGGGGTGGTCTGTTTTTTTTCTTCTTTTAATTAATTCTCTCTTTAATTTTTCTTTTCCCCCCTTTTCTTGTGGGTTTTTTTCTCTTTTTTTTCTGTGGCCAATTTACGCCATGTTGAAACAAATTTTTAATATCGTAATAAGAAATAAAATATAATGAAAAATAAGTTGGTTTTAACTCACAGCTTTAACATTGGGTCCATCGATGAAGCGCTTCTCGATCTGCTGGAAAAGCTAAAACATATTGTTCACCAAAGAAAAAAAATCACAAGGAAAAAAAAACCACAGCTGATCAGAATTTAGATCAAGTTCATTACTCAGGTTCCACTATCCTAACACGATCCACAAATTACTCCCGCTTATACCATTCTCTTAAAATTTTTTCTTTTGCTTCTCTCTTTTCTTTTGACTTTGACTTTTTTTTTTTATTCTTGGGTATCGAGTGAGACGGTAATAAGCGGTACTTTTTTTTTCTTTTCGCGACACAAATCCGCTACACAGCCATCAGCCACTTATTTTTGCATTTGGGAACTTGCTTAAGGGGTTAAATTTTTACCACATATTCTTTACAGTGTTGGGTATCCCACGTAGGATTTTTTTGATTTAAGGTCCTGTTTGGAAGTTATGAATTTTTTTAGCCAAAAATGTTCTCCCAAAAAGAGCGTTTTTTGTTCAAACAGCCGCCATTTTGCCAAAAAAAATATTTAAAAAAAAATCCTACGTGGGCGGATAGCCATAGCCTTCCAGAATAACAAGATTTTTTTTTTGGATTTTTCGGGTGATGTTTAGCCGAGAAATTTGACACCCCACCTGCAAGGATTTACAAATCATGGTGGCACTTACCGGCCCATATCTCCGCCATTTTGTTTTAAAAAAAATTTTTTTTTTCAATAAATATTCTTTAAAGTACCCTCAATCTGTGTATAATAAAAGTTTTTTCCTAAATTATATACTGGCCGCACAGCAATAATTAATTTTTTCACCTGTTTTTTGGACCTCAGGGGTGGCGTAACCCCTTAAGGGTACAGTTAGATTTTAGATTTTTTTGTTTTAAACAGACGAAATTTTAGGTTTTACACAGACTTGATTTTTTTTTTCTACTTTAAACTTTACACTTTTCTTTTCTTATATACTTTTTTTCCTCTTAAGGAGTTAACTGCACATATGTAGGTATGTATGTAGGTATTACTTTTTTCTGATTTTTATTTATATATGTAATTTTTTTCTGATCTCGCTGGGTGTTTAGGTATTACTTTTATATAATAATTTTTGTTATATATAACCTCCCCGCAGGCAGGTTACCCCCGTCGTTGGGCTGGGATCGCGGGGCTCCGTTCTTTTTTGTTGTATTCTCGCCCGACGTTTGGCTTCTACTAACTCCGCTCCCATAAATCACCACACTCCAGCCTCTCCCAAAAATGTTTGCCAATTCAGCGTTAGGTGGCCTCTCTTCTATTGCAGCTGGTTGGCTACTGTGACGTCAGTTATTATTTATGTTGAGAAATGTATATGCCTATGAAAGAGGACTCTAAATTTTCTTCTTTTTTTCTGCTGCCAGTGCTCATACAATTTTTTTTCTTTTTTTTCCCTTACCTTTTTTTTCCTTTTGAAGGCTTTAAAAAGCCGAAATAAGTTGCAATCTTTTGATTGCTAATTCACTGTAGTATAAAATATATGTAGGGTAAAGAAAATTTTTTTACTATTCTTCCCTTTTGGATTTCACTTGTTGCTAGGCAGATTTTTTTGGTGAGAAAAAGTATGGCGACCATATTGCCTCTATTTATACCCGAGGTCGCTTTCTTTCTCGTTTTTTCCCCCCCGGATAATTCCTCTCACTTTTGGTGTTGACCTATTCTAGCTCTCCTTCCAAAGTCTCTCTCTCTCCTTTGGCCTCATGCCCCCTTCCAAGAGAAACAAATGTACCCAGGCGAAATTATGGCATACTCTAGGGCGGGACATATAAACGCCTCTCTCTCCAACAGCTACAAGATACATTTCAACTCCCTCCTGCCAAAATCAGACTTGGGGTTGAGGCGACCTGAAACTCCAATGCTGACTCTCTGGTAGCTGTTATTGTCGGATGTCTTTTCCATGGTATCTACCAATTAATTTGCCCTGCAAATCTTCCAATTCATAAATGGAGTTGCCTATTTTCCGCCGAACTCTAGCTTTTACAAAGGCCGGACCCAGCTTGGAGTTATACCCTTCTTGAAAGTTGCTCTGCTTAAAATTTCGCCGGAAAACCTCTTGACCATTTTGGTACGAAATTTCCCTTGCTCTTAAATTGTAGCGTTTCTCATTCCGATTATTTTGGTTCTGCATTACTTTAATTGCCTGTTTCCGCATTAATTCAAGGGAATCCTCCTTGGAAAATGTAGTAGTTCGATCTTCCAGCATGCTTAACTTCCGTAATAACGGATAAGTACCCCCTGACGTGATCATTTGTTGCCCGAAGACCATGTAGTATGGTGTGGACCCTATCCCTGAATGAATTGCGGATCTCAGAGCACAACAAATGCTACTTAAATTCTCATCCCAATCCTTTTGATCAGGCCGTACATACGCCCTGATGGCGGCTATTACTGAACGGTTTACCCGTTCAGATGCGTTTGCCTGAGGAGCATGCACAGCTGTGAGGGTATGCGAGATTCTAAGTGACTTTACTAATGCTTGAAATTTGTCAGCTTTAAATTGTGACCCACTGTCTGACACTATAACCTCTGGGACTCCGAAGGTGTGAAATAGTTCCTCCCGCATATATTTAACCACCACATCGGCCGTTAACTTTTTCACCGCTTTGAGAAAAACAAATTTGGAGTAATGATCGAGAACAATGAAAATTCCTATGTTCCCACTACGGGATCTTGGGTAAGGGCCAAGGAAATCTATAAAAAGTATTTGAAAGAATCTTTCAGACTCTAGCGGTTTTCCCATAGGTGGTCTCAGGCTATAGTTCGGGGCTTTAGTGGCCTTGCATTCACTGCATGCGTTTATGTATGACTTCACGTCGTTAACTAATCCTGGCCAATAATAATACCTTCTAATGCGTTCGAGAGTCTTATGAATTCCACCATGGGAAGCGAGTGGATCATCATGAGCTTGCTTTAATATTTCTTGCACTAAGTTTAAAGGTATCCAAAGTTTCCAAACAAATGAATCATGCAGAATGTCGCCATTTGTGTGCTCAGCTTTCCGATAAACCAGATTATCCACCACTTTCACATCTGGCAAATGCTCTTGGTTGCATCTGACCTCCACTAGTTCTAAATACTCCTCTGTTTTAAATTGAGGTGAATCCAGATCTACCAGAAGCCCATGTTTACAGTCTATGGCTGCTATATCCTCTTGGTGAATTCTAGAAAGAGCATCCGGCACAATATTAAGCTTTCCCTTACGATGCTCGATGTAAAAACGAAATCCTTGCAACTTTAGAGCCCATCTGGCCAGCCTCGAATGCAAGTCATTCTGGGACATAAGCCACTTTAGTGATGCGTGATCCGTTATCACTGTGAATTCTTTTTATGCTAACCAATGCCGCTAAGCACTCTAACTCGGTTACCGTGTAATTACGTTGAGCCTTATTTAATTTTTTTGACACAAACGCTATTGGCATCTCGTCTCCTTCTTCATTTTTCTGGACAAGTACCCGTCCTACTCCAGTATTACTTGCATCGCAATGTATATAAAAAGGTTTGGAAAAGTCTGGGCTACTTAATATCGGAGCCTTGCAAAGTTTGTCCTTCAATTGACGAAACGCTTCTTCACCTTCGGGAGTCATAACAAACTTTTTCTTTACTTTTATTAAATCAGTTAGGGGTGCAGATAAGGAAGCAAAATTCTGTATAGATTTTCTATACCACCCTGCCAAACCCAAAAAGCTTCTTAGGGCTCGCAAAGTTCTGGGCAGCGGGAACTCGGTAATCGCCGAGATCTTGTCAGGATCAGTGCGAATGCCTCCTCCACCAATTATATGCCCCAAATACTTAACTGATTGCATGCAAAACTTGCTTTTCTCAACATTTAAGGTCAGTCCTGCTTGTCTGATATATTCGGCTACCGTTCCCAAAACTCTCATGTGTGACTCAAATGTGTCTGAGATGAGCAGTAAATCGTCCAGATACACGATACATCGTTCCGCAAAGATGCTGGTATCACTTTGTCCATGAGCCTTGACATAGTTTGGGGAGCGTTGCAGAGGCCAAATGGCATGACTTTAAATTGGTATAAAGGCCTGCCGGGTACGGTAAATGCTGTCTTGTCTCTTGATGATTTCTCAAGTGGGATTTGCCAAAAAGCGTCTTTAAGGTCAGGGCTGGTGATGAATACCGCCTTAGGCAATCGCCCGAGAATTCCATCGATCTGCGGCAAAGGATATGCATCCTTTTCAGTCACCTCATTAACCTTTCGACTATCTAAACAAAGTCTAACTTTACCAGGCTTTTGCACCAGTACGACTGGAGAAGACCAAGCGCTTTCTGACTCCTCTATTACTCCCAGCTTTAGCATTCGATATACCTCACCATATAGCAACTTTTCCACGGCTGGTGAAACTGGGAAGTGCCTTTCGAAAAAGCTGGAAATCTAGAAATTATACTATTTAAACTGGCTTCCTGACTGACAATGAGAAGGTGCTTTCCCGTGTTCACGCTAATTTCTGAAAGCTCCCACTCCTCGGGTAATATGTGAAATGTTTTACAAAAATCCATCCCTAAATATAATTCCTGTCTTAGAGTAGGTACAACACATAAAACTAAATCCTTAATAATTCCATTAAATTCTATCTTAGTAACTAATTCGCCAAGAACTTTTTGACCTTGACCGTACAAGGCTGCTTCGAACCAATTTTTAAAGGCACCTTGCTACGAATTATATCAACAGCGAATTGACCGCCAATGCAGCTCATTACCGCTTCTGTATCTACTAAGCCTTCTATCCTTTTATCTAATATTTTCACCTCCGTGTACGGTTCCGGATCTCGACCTCTACTCCTAATCTCACTTAATTCCTTAATGGTTTGATAATGGGACTTTATGCGACGAGAACTGCGCGAGAACATGTTGAATGTCTGGCCTCAAGTTTCGTCGGACGATCTCGATAAGAGTTTTAGGAGAAAGTGGCTGCTCTAACCGATCAGTTAACCTTTGAATAGCATCGAAAAATACTTCAAAAGTTTCTTTTTCTTTTTGTTTACGATCCCTAATCAATTGCCTAATATCAACATCGGACCTGGGATCTCTGAACTGTTTTCTTAGAGCTATGCACAATTCATTCCATCTAATTGATCCCACTGATTTGTGGTATCTCCAATAAAAATCGGAGGCTTTGCCCTCAAAAAGGGTTGTTATATTGCTGCACAGTAATGAAAAATTTCCCTCTAACGTCTGATGGGTTAAAGCTTCTACCCGATAGATGAAAGAGTCAACACTTAGCGTTTCTGAGACTCCCGAAAACCTAAGTTTCCAATTGTTCATTATATGGCCCACTTTGTCAGGCCTTTGTGTTAGATCTGAGGCGGCTGCCCTCGACGATGGTGGTCTACTTAGAGGCGATAACTGAACGTCCTCCCTAGGAAACTCTTCGGGCATCCCCCACCCATGGTCGCGCGCATTTATCCTATTTGTATTGACTGACTGCGCGTTTGCTATCTGAGCGGATACATTGGTTGCGATCATTTGAGCCATTCTTTCTGTTTATTGTGTGAGAAGTTCGTTTTGCATCGTTTTCAGAGCCGTAGAAAAATCCTCAGGACCTCGATTAGAGGTAGAGGCTTGGACATTCAAGCCTGCTTCCGATATGTTTTGGTCACTACTCGCTGCTGCTTCGCTCAATTGCCTGGTCTGCTGCCTAGTTTTTCCCGCTACTAATGGAGGCGGTGCTGCTTGCTGTGATATTATAACAGTTGAGCAGACTGGGCAAGTGTTTTTTGATTGTAAATAAGATCTTATGCATGATTTGTGGAACTCGTGTCCACATTTGGCCTTGCAAAGCTCTGACGTGGCCATAGCTTCTTTACAGAGAGGGCATTTGGCTGCCGCTGGGCCTGGCTCTTCATTATCTGAAAATTTTTTTTTTTTTCTATATTTTTAAATTTACTATATTAATATATCGACTTATCGAAATGTGTTGGATCTAATAATTAATTTGAGAATTAAAATGCTTGTGAACTTTAGAAATTTATAGTAATAAACTGTTTGATCCCCCGCTAGCTTGACTCCCTAATTGTAGTCCAGAGTTTATTTTTATGACGAGCTTAGTTAGAAGAATAGAAAGAAAAACATGATTATTGTGAATAACTAAATCGTGGCCAGGGAAAATTTTAGCAACTTTGCATCTGGTCGAGCGAACTAGTTTTTGAACCTAAAAAGGTACCTAGTATTCAAAAATAACACGTTAGAAGAAGTAATAAAAGCGTTAAGTTGTCGACTTCAGGCGTGGTAATGTGTTTATTAAAAATAAACTACCAAAACATCCAACGTCTTATGTGTCTAAACAACCACGCTAAGAAAATGTAGCATAATCCTTAAACTTCTGTCTAAACGAATTGGACCACTCACAGCTTCGTAAAGCCATTTAGAGGTTTACCAGCATTGCATTATAGACAGTTTTAAGGACATGACGAGAGGGAATTTAATCAGACCTAGATGAGCAGGGACAGTTAATCGCATCGTACAATTTTACCTGTAATCCTCTAACTCCGTCTTGAGCTGATAAAAAACAAATAAAGTTTACTATCTTTTAAAAATTCCCTAACTGAAACAGAATCGCTAAACAGCTGTTGTTCCAATTAGCAGGACTATTAAAAGAAATAGAGAAATGTGAAGTACCGAAATATAAAATCGTGAAAAGTAAAGTTTATTTTGAAGTGAAGTGAAGATTGGTATTGATCGTGAGCCACAAAGAATTTGTGGCCCCATTGTTGGGCGCCAAAAATAATAATAATTGTAACGTGCAACGAACACGTGTAGGCTAGTTGTTGTCTCTCAGCTAAGGTGTGCACGCTGTAATGAATTCCGGCTACTGGCTCGTCGGCCACGAGTGTGGGTTGTTTTTAATTTCCTTAGGCTGAGGCCTACTGCTTATTATTACAATAAATGCGTGCTTGCGAAAGCCATATCTAAACCGGAGAATTCACAATACCAGAAGAAAGAAAGAAAACTGAAAATATCCTCCATTATCGTCAAAAAAAATACACGAGATTCCTCAGATGGTCTAGAGGACTCCTATCTGCCCACCCTTCCTTGGCCTTGCATGTACCAAAAAAAAAAAAAATTGTTGCAAGACCCCTTGTGTGTGAAACCTTAACTCTATCTACGGAGTAGCCTGCAGGAGATCAAACAACATCAGATTTTAAAAAGACATTATAAAATAATTTATTAACACTAAAAATATTCTAAACATAACTCCATTGAGACGCTAACTCTTCTCGAAGACCATATATGTATATATATTTTTTCCCAATCTATGTATAAGCCTATGATAAAATTTATCTTAATTATGGACAAGCATGCTTATAAGTAGAAACTGACAAAAAAAAATTTAATCCAAGGAAAAGGTTAGTTTATCCCAATAAACGAGGTATTAATTGTATTACTTAAAGCTAAAAGAAAGTTGACAAAAACAAAAATTGACCTATGGCTGTGCAAAAAAAACTGGATCGTCAAGCGTAATTAGTAAAATAAAACCGAACAAAATTCGGGGACTTAGGAGGTGTTTTTTTCTTTTTCTTAACTTTTCTTTTCGATCATGTCTCCATTAACCTTCATAGAAGAGACAATTATGGCCGAAGGGGAATATGGTGGGGTGGTCTGTTTTTTTTCTTCTTTTAATTAATTCTCTCTTTAATTTTTCTTTTCCCCCTTTTCTTGTGGGTTTTTTTCTCTTTTTTTTCTGTGGCCAATTTACGCCATGTTGAAACAATTTTTAATATCGTAATAAGAAATAAAATATAATGAAAAATAAGTTGGTTTTAACTCACAGCTTTAACATTGGGTCCATCGATGAAGCGCTTCTCGATCTGCTGGAAAAGCTAAAACATATTGTTCACCAAAGAAAAAAAATCACAAGGAAAAAAAAACCACAGCTGATCAGAATTTAGATCAAGTTCATTACTCAGGTTCCACTATCCTAACACGATCCACAAATTACTCCCGCTTATACCATTCTCTTAAAATTTTTTCTTTTGCTTCTCTCTTTTCTTTTGACTTTGACTTTTTTTTTTTTATTCTTGGGTATCGAGTGAGACGGTAATAAGCGGTACTTTTTTTTTCTTTTCGCGACACAAATCCGCTACACAGCCATCAGCCACTTATTTTTGCATTTGGGAACTTGCTTAAGGGGTTAAATTTTTACCACATATTCTTTACAGTGTTGGGTATCCCACGTAGGATTTTTTTGATTTAAGGTCCTGTTTGGAAGTTATGAATTTTTTTAGCCAAAAATGTTCTCCCAAAAAGAGCGTTTTTTGTTCAAACAGCCGCCATTTTGCCAAAAAAAATATTTAAAAAAAAATCCTACGTGGGCGGATAGCCATAGCCTTCCAGAATAACAAGATTTTTTTTTTGGATTTTTCGGGTGATGTTTAGCCGAGAAATTTGACACCCCACCTGCAAGGATTTACAAATCATGGTGGCACTTACCGGCCCATATCTCCGCCATTTTGTTTTAAAAAAAATTTTTTTTTTCAATAAATATTCTTTAAAGTACCCTCAATCTGTGTATAATAAAAGTTTTTTCCTAAATTATATACTGGCCGCACAGCAATAATTAATTTTTTCACCTGTTTTTTGGACCTCAGGGGTGGCGTAACCCCTTAAGGGTACAGTTAGATTTTAGATTTTTTTGTTTTAAACAGACGAAATTTTAGGTTTTACACAGACTTGATTTTTTTTTTCTACTTTAAACTTTACACTTTTCTTTTCTTATATACTTTTTTTCCTCTTAAGGAGTTAACTGCACATATGTAGGTATGTATGTAGGTATTACTTTTTTCTGATTTTTATTTATATATGTAATTTTTTTCTGATCTCGCTGGGTGTTTAGGTATTACTTTTATATAATAATTTTTGTTATATATAACCTCCCCGCAGGCAGGTTACCCCCGTCGTTGGGCTGCGATCGCGGGGCTCCGTTCTTTTTTGTTGTATTCTCGCCCGACG
Organism: Drosophila willistoni; assembly: GCF_018902025.1. Taxonomy (NCBI): domain Eukaryota; kingdom Metazoa; phylum Arthropoda; class Insecta; order Diptera; family Drosophilidae; genus Drosophila; species Drosophila willistoni. The sequence continues at coordinate 10,020 of NW_025814230.1, forward strand.
TTTGGCTTCTACTAACTCCGCTCCCATAAATCACCACACTCCAGCCTCTCCCAAAAATGTTTGCCAATTCAGCGTTAGGTGGCCTCTCTTCTATTGCAGCTGGTTGGCTACTGTGACGTCAGTTATTATTTATGTTGAGAAATGTATATGCCTATGAAAGAGGACTCTAAATTTTCTTCTTTTTTTCTGCTGCCAGTGCTCATACAATTTTTTTTTCTTTTTTTTCCCTTACCTTTTTTTTCCTTTTGAAGGCTTTAAAAAGCCGAAATAAGTTGCAATCTTTTGATTGCTAATTCACTGTAGTATAAAATATATGTAGGGTAAAGAAAATTTTTTTACTATTCTTCCCTTTTGGATTTCACTTGTTGCTAGGCAGATTTTTTTGGTGAGAAAAAGTATGGCGACCATATTGCCTCTATTTATACCCGAGGTCGCTTTCTTTCTCGTTTTTTCCCCCCCGGATAATTCCTCTCACTTTTGGTGTTGACCTATTCTAGCTCTCCTTCCAAAGTCTCTCTCTCTCCTTTGGCCTCATGCCCCCTTCCAAGAGAAACAAATGTACCCAGGCGAAACTATGGCATACTCTAGGGCGGGACATATAAACGCCTCTCTCTCCAACAGCTACAAGATACATTTCAATACCACGCAGACGACCAGACCAACTATGGGAGCAGAGGTGTGCACGTCGCGGCCGATACAGAAGCTGTATCTGGACTTCCTGGGCATATATCTACGATCCCGAAAGAGTAATGCCTATATTCTAATAGTGTTGGATCACTTTACTAAGTTTGTGTGGCTCAAAACCATGCCAAAAGCGACGTCCGCAGCGACAATAAAGTTCTTGAGGGAGGAACTCTTTAACACGTTTGGAGTACCGGAGATAGTACACACCGACAACGGGAAACAGTTTACCTCCAAGGAGTTCGAGGAAATGGTGTCCCATTTCGGGATCACACATACGCGCACAGCAGCCTATTCACCCCAGGCAAACGCGTCGGAGCGGGTGAATCAGTCTATTTTGGCGGCGATAAGAACACATGTTGGCGAGGATCACACGCATTGGGATGTAAAGATACCGGAGATACAAGCGGCACTGAGAAGCGCGGTGCACTCGCCGATTGGAACATCTCCGTATTATGCGATGTTTGGCCAACACATGTTTCGCAACGGGGGCGACTACCGATTGGCTCGGAAGCTGGATGCTGATGCGGCAGTGGAAATTAAGCAACTGCCCAGAGAAGACCAGTTGCAAATCCTCCAGGAAAAGATCATGGCCAGGGCCCATCAAGCCTTTGAAAAGTCGAAAAAACGGTATAATTTAAAAGCTAGAGAGATACAATACCGACCAAGACAGGAGGTGTGGAAGCGCAACTTCGTTCTCAGCGACTTCAGGCGAAACATAAACGCGAAATTCTGCAAAAGGTATTCTCGATGCAGGATAATGAGACCAGTGGGCAAAAACATGTATGAATTAGAGAACTTACATGGCATCCGATTGGGAGTTTTCCACGCCAAGGACTTGAAGCAGTAGATGCAGATGCCTGTAGTTTAGCCCGGCTAACTAATGATTGTGGCGGAGAAATATGATCGGCTGACTGAGAGAAGGTATCTCAGGGTGTGGGCGAGGGCCTGCGTTGGGCGAGAATGATCCTCAGAACCTAGACCAGGCCCAAGTGTGCTGTTATGGGCCAAATAATTGTTGAACAACAATACAGCTGTTATCGATGGTGCTGGCTCGGTAGCTAGAAAATTAGCTGCGAATTCGGCGGGAAAAAAACCAAGAGAACCCAGCTAGTTCTGGGAGCGGTTCCGGTTTCGGGAACAAAATTTGAATTTTTACGAATCTAAGAGAGTGGAAGAGTTGAGTTTTTTTTGGAAAAAAAGAGGAAGAGGACGAAGAAAAAAAAGAGGGGAAGTTCTAGAAGGCACGTGGAGTTGTGAAGTTGTTGAAGAAGAAAAAAAACTGAAAAGTGCGTGTGCCTAGAAGGAGCATCTCACCCAACCTTGAAGACCAAGAATTGCATGCGAGACGCAGGACGGACACACACAGGAGCCTTCGGACAGCCAATTCGACGGGATCCAATCGGCCACCCAGGTCCGGGTGCTCCAGGTTTTTTTTCTCCATTTAACCTCAACATTAGGCTGTTATTGTATTTTGTAAGTAATTGTATTTTGTTTATTTATATTATTTATTTAATTTATATTTGTATACGTCCCAGTGGTACCCTGGTTAGGCTCAGTCATTATTGTAAAAAAAAAAGTGAAATTGTTTAATATAATATATGTGTAATGAAAAAAGGAGAAATGTCTGAGTAGAGTCTTGTCTATGTGGGGGTGAGATGACGACGGGCTAGTCCACAAAACATGGGGGCTGCCAGGGAGTACGGGGCCCAAGGTAGGGTGGGTAGATCCTAGTTAATATACCAGCTAATTGTTAATTCCATAGTCCATCTTCCCGTCCGAGTGTAGCTTTTTTTGTATGATTTTTTGTTACCCGATTAATCCATCCATCGAGGTCGAATCCATTCCTGAGCCATGCGAGTTAGCCGGTGATCGATGATGGATTGCAGAAGAAAAATAATCGGATCATAACATATTCCAATTCGACTCAAAAAGTTCGGCGACCAATCAAAATATCGATATCCAAAGTATCGATAATAAATAGCTTGCGATAAATTGCAAGCATAGAGTGTGCCAGCTCTAAGCACATTTCTAAGCACGATCACCGACAATGGAGTTCGTTTTTAATAATTGTGTAAGTATTTTTGGTTTTTGCTTTTATTGTTTTTCTATCAAAATTTGAATAATTTTTGTGATTATTTATTATCAGAACATCACCTTGAATGCACCTGGTGGCCAGGGCCAAAGCCGGCCAAAAAAACCGGTGAAATTCCCGTGGCGCGGTGTCGTCAAGGGCCAAGGGAAGCCGAAGGCCTGGAAGCCGAACGCGAAGCGCGTCAGTGTGACCAAGGCGGCCAGGGCGGCTGAGGCAGCACCGCCACCAACGCCACCACCCTCATCACCATCACCAACGCCATCCTCCCCAAAATCTCCAATGGATGAGTTGAGGGGAAAATTTAACAACAACAAAATATAGTTTATGTTTCTACAAATACAAATACAAATACATACATATATAAAAATAAATACATATGAGTATACAAATTTTATTTGGGCAAGTGGGAACGGGTAGAAGCTGGCGTGAGCCAGAATTCCCGGAATTAGGCTCTGAAGCCTATGTATGTATGTATGTTGTAGGCATATACATATGTATGTGATACATGTATGCATACATACATGTATGTACATACATACATACTTGTAATGTATATGTATGTACATACATATATGTGTATACATACATATATATTTGTATGAAGAAAATACCATACATATATGTATGTACATAAATGTACTTACTTATGTATGTATGTGCATAAGAAATATAAATTTTATATAAAAAAGTATGTATGTACTTACCTATATATTTACATATGAAAAATATATTTTATATAAAAAAAAAAAGAATACAGCAAGAACTAGCATCATGAAGGGGGTGTAAAATATGTTTGTATGTATGTTTATAAATTATAATAAATTGTCAGAAAAAAAATACCCATAAAAAAACAGCTGCCCCCCTCTGTCCCACACATCCTTGGCGCGCATTTGAGCCCACACCTCTGCAGAGAGTAACAAAAAATTGATAGTGTGTGCAATGCACAGTGGTTTACTTTTGATAAGATCCTTCCGAAATAATAATATACAAAGGGCGCAATAAAAAATAATGTTTCTTTATTTATTCAAGATTATTATGAAACACCAATTTTGGACATTTAGATAGAATTATTTTTAACATTCTGTTGTAGTCCGGCTACAAGGATGCTCATTTAAATAATGCATCTCGGATTTAATTTTTGTTCCCAAAAAACGCCAAGCCATGAATCACCAATACTACAAAATACAATGTTTATAAATACATACATATATATGTAAATATTTATATGATGATCACTGAAACGATTGCTGCCGGAAAAGCGCCACCACTATATATGATCATTGCGATAAATATCGTATAAATAGGCAAAGTGGGACCCTCTGGCAACTCTCTGACACTGCAATGTTGCCCAACGCCAAAATTTTCCCAGTTAAGTTTTCCGAACACGCCACAAAGAGCGAGTAGGGATGGGTATCGGAGGGTGAAGCATCGATACTTCGGTATCGCGATACTTTAATGAGGCAACATCGATTCCACGATTCTTGAAGCCTTCAAGTATCTATACTTGCAAGTATCGGTATCTGGTATCGGTCAAAAAACGAGGGACTTTCCATAAATTAAATTACATAAATTATTATTTTATTTCTTTTCAAAGAATTTTAATACAAAGCTGCTTCTTATTGCTTTGACGTAACCAACATCAAAATAAACTTAAATAAAAAATTAAAGAAACCAGAGTTAAAGAGTTCCCCAAAAATTTTCTGTGGAGTTAATTGTTGGATCATCGGCAGGTTTTTTGTTTTCATTCGAACATGATTCGTTTGCTTCTTTTTTCCAATTTTTCAACATCTCCTTTTCCATAAGCGTCAAAGCATTTGAGACTCCCAATGGTTGTCGGAAGTAATGTTTCATAAATCTTGGATCTAGAAGAGGCGCTGTTGCACAGATCATGTTGTGTTCAATTTTGTTGAAGCGCCTATCAAGTTCGGCAATAAGGAATTGCTTAAGATTTTGTGCCACACTGTTGTACTCCGGAACAGACATCGTTGTTACTGTCTGCAACATGAAATAAAAAATTTGTTTAAAATTTTACCGTATTCACAACCCTGGTAATCCCACCGAAATATCGTGAGATATCGCGGGCTGAGAGACACCTTGCAATCATTTTCTTTTTCATGAAAATTTTTTCTATTTTGACTTAAAGTGAGGAAAGTACTACAAAAATGATTCGTTTAACTTACATTTCTAGTTTTTGAAATAAATAACGAATGAGCCAAATCACATAATATATATACATATATCACATCACATATATATACGTTATGTATTTGCTTATTTGTTATTTATTAAAAAAACTAGAAGTGTAAGTAAAACGTGTCATTTTCGTGCTAATTTCATCCACTCAAATAAGTTTTATAGGAAATGAAAATGATTTCAAGGTGTCTCGGGCCGAGATAGATCACGATATCTAGGGAAAAATTTAAATTGCTTCTTAATAGGATTTAACAATCTATTTGTAAATTATTTAATTACTGCATTAGTATCAATAGAGAACTCTTTGAATTTCATATCAACACTTATGTTTGTATATATGAACCTCTAATAGCAAACGAACAACAGGGATGATTTTGCTCACGGTTGTGTGTTTTTCTGAAGACATTTCTGTTGTGACTTGAAAGAAAGGACGTAAAAGGTTTCTAGCGCTCTCAACTGTCGATAGTTCCATATTCGTGAGCATATTAACGTCCGGAAATTTCAGGCACGCAAGGGAAACGATTTCTTTCAGCTCGATGAAACGATCGAACATCATATATTCCGAGCCCGATCGTGTTATGACGCTTTGAATAAGCCGAAGACATGTTCCTTCGGTTTTTCCCTGGTCTATTTGCAATTTTTTTAACTCATTCGCGAAATTGTAGCTGGTGTGAGAAAGAGCCACAATAGCTTTTATCTTTGTTAAAATTTCCGGTAATCCAGGGACGTTCGGAACCTTTTCCACATCTTTTTTCCTAAATCCGATTGCTGCAGATGAGATGAGATTAAGAGTGTGGTTAAAACATCCCAGGTGTCGTGAAGATCCGAAGCTTTCTACGGCTGCTTTGACAATGTTCGCTGCGTTGTCTGTGACTGCCATTGCGACTTTTTTTGGGTCAATGGTCCAGGTAGAACAGAACTCTAAGGTTTTCGTCTTTAAGAAATCAGCTGTGTGTGAACTATTCAAAAGCTCGACGCCAAGAAGTATGCTCCTCATCCTAGTGTCATCGTTGAAATGAGAAGTGACTCCCAAATAGCTATTGGTCGTATGTGATTCAGTCCAGCAATCCATAGTTAGAGACAGCGACGACACATTTTCTAATTTTTCTCTGACGATTTGAGAGAGTGATGCGTACTTGGCCTCCAAACGGTTTGTCATCGTTAATCGACAAGGTGGTTTCCACAATGGGATCGTTGTTTGAACAAAGTGTCGAAAACCCTTTTTTTCAGGAGTTGATAAACAAAGATTATCCTTGCAGATCATATAGAGAAGTGCGTTCTCCGCTTTGGATGCTGATGAACCACCATCTGTAATTTAGAAAAAGTGTAATATTAATTTGAACATTAATTATTATATTTGTACTATTTTGATTATTCATTATAATTAATTATTATTATTAATAATTAATTATTATGGAAAATTAATAAAAATGAATTTAAAAAATATTAATGAAGCATACCTTTGTACGACTGTGCTTTAGAAAATAATGAGGGTACAGTTGGTTGGATATTCACAGTAGTCGTCGATTCTTTCAATGTAGTGCTGCAGTTCGATGACGGTTGGACATCATTTTCATTCTAAAAATATATATGTATAAAATATGTTACTCAATACAGTGTTCAATCAAAGCTTACCTCTGCAGATATACATCTTGTATCGGAATTCAAAGATGAAGCTGATAGTCCAGTGTCATCGGCATTCTTCGCTGTCCCATCTTTCTGGATATTGTGGTGTGACCGCAAATGTTTCCATAGATTTGTCGTATTGCCGCACAAACTATATTGTCGCCCGCATAAATTGCACTTAGCTTTTTTTCCACTTATGTCAAAATGTTTTCTCGCTTCACTTAGTTTAAACATTTTGTATTTTTCAAACGGTTACGTCAAACAACACAACATATAATGAAATGTACAAACTTAGACGCTTTCAACTTTCAACTCAGATCACACTCAGAACACTATGTTCATCTCTTTCATATCACGCCGAAAGTAGAAAGAGATAACAATACATCAAAACTCGACCCAGGTATTGGCAGTATTGCGTGTAGTATCGTCTGCACAAGTGTCGATACCTACAGTATCGGCGAGATGGAAGTATCGCGTCAAAAAATCGATACTTGGTACACCAAGTATCGATACCTGAAAGTATCTGATTCTTGGTACACCAAGTATCGATACCTGAAAGTATCCGATTCTGATACCCATCCCTAAGAGCGAGTGAGAAAAAATTTAAGTGAGATAATAAAATTAAATTATAAAATTAAAAAAGTGAAGATGCCACGAGTGAATAATACTACTTTCATCTATTTTTTTGGAATAGATTTTTAAGTTTATATATAGTACATATCAGGGATTGAAAATGCTATGCTACGTCGGAGTTTTTTTTTTGCTCCCGCTACTGCTCTGATTTCGAAGGGCTACGTAGCATAGCAGAGAGCACAAACGGAAAACGATTGCTCTTCTGCTCTGCTCCGTAGTATACATCGTCGGAGCACAGAGCAATAGCAAGAGCAAAAAATTTTCGATACGCTATTCGTAGTTGTAGCAATAGCACAAGCATTAAAAGCGAGATGAGAGCGGAGCAAACAAAATAAATTTTTGTGCTACTGCTACGGAGCATTTCCTTTTCTGTTGCTCTCGTAGCAATTTCGTAGTCGCTCTCGTAGCAACTTCGTAGTCGCTCTCATAGTAGATCTGTACTAGAGGTGGGCATGGGCCGAAATGTAACATCCAACCCAACTCAGCCCATGGGCTTAAAATTTCACCCGCAACCGAAAGCTAAAAAAAATGTGGACATTCAGAGGAAACTGTAATGCCACAAACCGGGAGCACAACAGAGATAAATCCAACATGGAAGTTAAGATGGAGAAGAGGGTATAGCGGACGCATCTGCAATATTAGCAGTGGCCACGTTCGCTGGGTAACATGAGTCAGCCAATGCTTATGGTTCTTGGATTTGGCGCCTACATTCACAGTTGCTTGGCTATAAGCATCAATGTGTTTTGCAAGGTGAAAGTCCAAGGATCAACTCTGGAGTGATGCCACTGTTGTGCTCCTAGTTTGTAGAATTACAGTTTCCTCTGAATGTCCACATTTTTTTTAGCTTTCGGGTGCGGGTGAAATTTTAAGCCCATGGGCTGAGTTGGGTTGGATGTAACATTTCGGCCCATGCCCACCTCTAGTACAGATCTACTACGAGAGCGACTACGAAGTTGCTACGAGAGCGACTACGAAATTGCTACGAGAGCAACAGAAAAGGAAATGCTCCGTAGCAGTAGCACAAAAATTTATTTTGTTTGCTCCGCTCTCATCTCGCTTTTAATGCTTGTGCTATTGCTACAACTACGAATAGCGTATCGAAAATTTTTTGCTCTTGCTATTGCTCTGTGCTCCGACGATGTATACTACGGAGCAGAGCAGAAGAGCAATCGTTTTCCGTTTGTGCTCTCTGCTATGCTACGTAGCCCTTCGAAATCAGAGCAGTAGCAGGAGCAGAGCAATATTTTTATTGAAATTGCTGCTATGTAGCAGCAAATGCAAACACTGGTACATATATATTTGCGTTTACATATGCATGTATGTACATATGTATGTATGTATATTTGTGGACATTTTTTGTACATATGTATGTACAGTGGGTAACATTAATATTCGGTTTTTCTTACATCTACAAGGAACAAGTGGTGTTAGGTGGTTGGTAGTTTTGTTTTAGTATTTGGTGTGATACCCATTGTTTAGTTGTGTATCTTTAAGGCGCTTTGGCAGCCAAATCGCTTATCAGCAGTTGTTAAAGCTAAAGGTCTACATACTAAATATTAATTATAATTTTTATTAATTTTTGTCATCTTTATTTAACCAAGTGTTGTGTATATAAATGAACTCTTAGACTCTAGGCGACAATTGTTCTTAAAAATACTTATTCTAATGACCCACGTTTTTGGGGGTTGAAATTGTTTATATTTCATGCTCAGCGTTGGTTACTTGATACCGCGCCCTTGTTATGATCTTAAGTGTTTTCCACAGAGTGTGGATGCATGTTTTGTTTGGTTTTAAGCAATAGTTGTCATAGGAATCTTTATGACTTATTTTTGTTTTATGTTTTTGTTTCGTTTTGTATATTTTTTGTTACATCTGATTTGGTGAAGCCATTTCAGATGAAAACGATGTTTAATCTTAAACAACCTGATTGCGTTGAAATGCTGAAGAAAACTAAATCCACCTGCATGCTCTTGTTTTTTTTTTTTTTTTTGTGTGAGGCAGCCCTTCGGTTACACGCATTAGAGATGCCAATGTGTTCGTCCCCCGGGGGATATGAGTGCTGGGCCCCGCTCTATGAACAGTCCACTTATGCTCTTGCGCTCTATGCGTGGGCCAATGCACTGTTGGCTGGTAATATGCACTTATTATTCATCTTCCTCACACGTTCAATCGATGGCGGTTGCATGCGGTTCGATCGACCATGTTGTGCCAGATCGTAAGTTGCGGGCTTCAATTGCAGCAGCAATGTTGCTGACGATGGTTCCTGTCTTCGCTTATGTTCCTGGCTTGTGACTTAGCTTATTTCATTTATAATATATATACAAGTTAACTCATATTACTTTGATATGCTTACGATATGCTGAAATGTGAGCACAAGTCATTTAATACGTTGCTATGTGGGAACATGCCAAATGCATGTTTGGGCAGTTGGCATTATTGATAGTATATTGTATGCCGCTACCACTTGTTTGGGCGCTTGCTGACTATTTCTAACTGGCTCATATTATTCTTATTCAGAGAGAGGAACATGGAACACCGTCATATCGCAACACAACATTGACTCGTATTAATTAATATTATAACAATTAATAAATTGAATCCATCGAACGTTGAACTTATTAACTTACATATATGTATGTATGTATATGAGATCAGAGACAAAGAATTCCAGTTAGCATCAAGGAAGCTCTTCTGGTGGCTCATAGAAATTGAGGCTCGGTCTTAAAATTTGTTTTCTTCTCTTCTTTTATCTTAAACTACCCTACTTACGCATATTTTTTTTTTACTTTTTGTTGCGATCGATTTTGGTTTCATTACACTAATTTAGCTTTTAAGTATATATACAAAAACAAATTTATTTTTGAAAAGAAAGTCTAAATTACAAACATCTATTTCTGCCGAGAGCTCGATGAGAGACTAGCATAAGTTGAAAAAAAAAAAAAAATGATATACTGTTATTTATTAAGTCAACCTAACTCAATTAACCAATAAATGATCTAAAAAAAAAAAAAAAAAAATGTATGTATAAAATTTATATTCTTTTATAATGTTTGTTGTGTGGGACATCAACTGGTATGTTCCTCACAAGCACCAATGGAAAATATTGCAATAATAAATTAAATGAAACGTTTTTTTTTTCAAATCATACAAATTTCAATAGATTATTTTTGATTTTTTTTTTTTGATTTTACATGCTGTATATATGTATGTATATGTTTCTTGACAAAAAAAAAAAAAACAAGCTTCTCTCTTTTCCGCACCACCTTGGGGTAGAGTATATGGCGCGCTTTTTAACGTGGTGTCCACTGTAGGCCTAATCCACATGATATTTAGCAACGAATTCCTACAAAAAGATTAGGACATGGAAGTAGACACAGAAGTCGACACAAGTCGAAGTCGTGCACTATTTGATAGGCTGCACATTGGGCCAGCGAACCGATAGTTCGACGAAAATTCAAATTTTTTATTGAAAGTAAACCCATTTTAATAAAAAAATTTAAATAGTATATACTTTGATTAAGATAAATCAAAAAATTTTAATTGTTTTGATATATCCCTGGAATTTTGGCAGCGTTAGCTGTTTTATTGCATGCGTGCGAAACAGAAAAGCGCCTGAAAGTTTTTATTTACTTGCGAGCGTACCAAAATCAGTGTGGCTTAAACTATTTTCACCAAAATTATGGCAAAGAAAGGCCAAGGTATGAAGAATATTTGTTTAAAAAAAGATTTTGTTCATGTTTGTCAATGTGTTTTTTGTGTACGTTTATTTGTGTTGTCCAAAAGTAGGAAAAATCTAACCTGCTCACTCGTCTGTTGTGGATTATAACTAATTTTGTGCCAAGTTGTGCCAAAAAGTAATTATGTGTCATTATAGTTCAAAGTGTGTATAATCTAATTTTAATACCCGTTTTTGCTCCTTTTTGCTCCGATGTGAATAAATCCCTAATATTGTAGCTGTGGTTGAGTTCGCCTACGAGCAACTGCTTGACATCTACATACAAAACAGTCGTAGCACATCTGCCGTTTCGAGTTGGATTTGTGATGAACTGAAAGAATTCAACTTAAGCACTGAGAAAAAGGATGAAATCAACACCAAAGTGAGAAGCTTTCACCTTTACATACAAAGGAACCTCGCAAAATGTTGTAGAAATATGGCCAGATTTAAGACAAAGCATACCGAATGGCTTTTGTCCAATATGGCTATAACCGTAAGTCCATCGTTGTCTTCAAATCCAAACCCGTCAACATCAAGACCAGTTGGACGCCCACCCATTGAATATGTTAACGCAGGTCCCCGTCAGAAGAAAAAATTGGCATCCGATTTAGCTGTAAGTCAGAGTCACAACACATCTCTTCTTGTGCATGCCGCCGTAGTTTCAGCCGAAAAATCGAACAAGAAGTATGCAGCCCTTGTTTTAAAAAACACGTTTCTTACTCCGAGTGACCCCAATGAGGCTAGAAAAAATTTTTTTACCCATAAAAATGACTCGGTTTGACTAACGGAGGATGAAGCTTTAGCATATCTGCTTGAAAATTCATTAACTAAAAGTCAATACAACAACTTTCGCGAGCTCAGCATTTCCCGATCTTGTGAACTTTTTCCTGCTTACGACAAAGTGAGAGAAGCTAAGTCAAAATGCAGACCTTTTAACATTAATATAACCGAGTCAGTTGCTGAAGTCCCGCTGCAAAATCTGCTAGATCACACTAGTTGCCGTATAATTCAAATGCATGAAGATTTATTTCAGCGGCTTGGCAATACTTTAAGTCTGATCCTTATTGCAAGCTATGGATTCGATGGAACAACCGGACAAAGCAGCTATAAGCAACACTTTTTAGGATGTGATTCAATGCTTTCTGATGACTCGCTTTTTGCGACAACAATAATCCCCCTAAAATTAATGGACTATCTTGGAAATGAGTTTTGGATGAATCGTACTCCTCAGTCGATTAGATTTTGCAGACCAGTCAAGCTTGAGTTTGTTAAAGAGACAAAAGACCATATTCTTGCTGAGAAAAAAAATTTGGATATTCAAATAAAAAATTTGTCTTCATATGGCTGCACCGTTGTAAATGGAAAATCAATTTCAGTTAAATATGATCTTCAAATGACACTTTTAGATGGAAAAGTTTTAAACATCTTGACTGAAACCAAATCTTACCAATTGTGTCCGATATGTGGAGCGAGTCCAAAAGACTTCATGGAAAATGCTAAAATGGACTCACCAAAATTTAAGCCAAGATATGAAGCATTAAAATATGGCATAAGTCCTTTACATGGTTGGATTCGATTTTTTGAATTCGTTCTTAAAATTGCATATAGACTGAAACTTAAAAAATGGCAAGTGAGAGATGAATATGGAAAAAAAGAAATGGCGGAACAAAAAAAGACGATACAGAAGCAGATGTGGAATGCTATGGCTCTACATGTGGATAAGCCTAAGCTGAATGGCAATGGAAATGCCAACGACGGCAATACAGCAAGGAGGGCGTTTGCACAACCTAAGCTACTAGCTGAAATCTTAGGTCTTGATGAATTTCTCATTGCATATTTTAACAATATTTTAATTGCTATTTCTTGCCATTTTCCAATTAATCCAACACAATTTAAAAAATATTGTCAGAAAACAATTACTTTATATATGTCCTTGTATCCATGGTTTCCAATGTCGGCAACAGTCCATAAAGTGTTAATGCTCGGCTACCAAATAATAGAAGCATCAATCCTTCCATTAGGTGTTCTTGGAGAGAACGCCTCAGAAGCTCGCAACAAATACTATAAGAGTGACAGGAGGTTACATGCTCGAAAGAGAACACGGCAGAAAAACATGGCAGATGTTTTCCACAGAGCAATGGATTCTTCAGATCCTCTAGTGTCGAGCATCTATCTAACAAAAAGATTGGGTCAGCAAAATAAACTACCCCTCCCATCAGACGTAATCGAACTTTTGGAATCACCAAACTTTTTATATCTTAGTAACATGAACCATAATAACAATCTTCCCGATTTTGATGCTAACAATACTGATAGTGATTCAAATTCTGACTCTGAAAATCCGTTTTCAATAGAAATTGATGTAGAAGACGACTTTTAGGAACATTTTTAAATGTAAATTACTAGTAATTAGTAATTTTGAATGAATTGTTATTTTTACTTATTAATATTAAGATTAAGTGTTAAAAAAAATGAATTAAAAACTTTTTATGAATTCAACGAGTGCTAGCTTTATTAATTACCGTACAAGTATAAATAAGAGGAAACCTATCTCATATGGGCGGCTAGGAAAGGCGTGAACAGATCGGTCTGAAACTTAGATGTATTTTTATGTGCATCGACACTATCATATGTATGTACCAAATTTCAAGAAGGTAGCTTTAAAACTTTAGTTTTCGTCGAACTATCGGTTCGCTGGCCCAATGTGGGCTGGTCAATTACGGTCAGTTTTCTTCCTGTAGCCATTTATATAATTCAACACAAATTCATTGCTTCTTGTCTAAATTGAGTTTGCAAGGTGACTTATGCCTCACGTAGCTTACAAATTAAATCTGTTTTAGCTATTGTATGGAAATTTGTATGGCAATTAATGCAAATATGCCTGTTACATCTAATGCAGTGGGCGTCGGATGTAGTGCATGAGCAATGCAGACAAGTTTCCAAAATTGCATCACTACAGCCAATCAATTTTTGAAAAGTGTCTTCTCTAAACAAAGCAAGAGGTAATAAATTTGTCAAAGCTTTATTTTGGATGTAGCACTCTGCATATTGCAGTAAGAAAATACCACAATGATAAGTATTCGTTTGTACCTATATCGTGAATAATTTCAAGGGATCTATAGCTTTTAAGCAATCCTTGATAATATTTTAAGAACTTTGAAGTTATAAAATCCTTATTCCAGCTTTCTCTATAATTGCAAAGTTTTTTATTAGACATTTTTAGTAAGTCTGGCGTAGATATTGCTGCACGTTTCTTGGGTTTTCGCTTAATCACAGAACCGTGCACAATTGGTAGATACATAATATCGGGGCGAGCCAATTGGACTTACTTTGCCACTGAATTATAAAATTCATCCATTTTGCGAATGAATCTTCCCAGTTTTATGCCTCTCTTATCTTTAATTACCCTTTTTTTTAATCGTCTTAAAAAGAGATTCTATTGGAGCATTGCTGGGTCGTCTATTGGATTTATCAATAAAAATACCCATCAAATACTACGTACTTGTTCAAAACAACTTGTGCCATTTTGGAGTTATAATATATATTTTGCTCCACTTCTGGCAGTTCAGAAATCATATTCATGACATCGTCTAAAATATCACTGAAACGTTTTTGTGATCTACTATTGCTAGCAATGGTTTTCACGCTATCTTCACAAAAGATTTCTTTGCGAACAGCATTTTCATGATCGGACAATTTAAAATTAACTGAACCATTATCTTTAAAATATTTCATGGCACTGCGTACCACGTGATTTAAAGTACGATACAGAAGAATGGTTATAAAATGCTGGAACCATTATTCAAAATCGCCTATTTAGAAATATTGCACTCCAAGAGCATTTCTTAAGGAAGATCTAATTGTAAGTGCACTATTTTGCAAGCCTACCGTGCGATCAATATCAGCACATTGTTTTAGCATAATGGCTGGTGCAATATTGAACTATTAACGCCGGAAATGTTTTGCTTTCTTTATATAAATATTAATAGCACATTTCATTGAACTCTATAAGAGTACAGCAGCAGTTTTCTTTGAGGACTGCGGAAATAATAGCGAAACTAACATCAGTTATGATGCGTTTGCAGATCGGCGTTTACAATTTATTTTTCCTACAAGACATATTCAAATCACCTAAAAAGCGGTCGATGTCATAGGAAAAATGATTCGAAAGAATCGCATTTGCCATAGGTTATCGATAAGTCAGGAATGTGTGCCACTAAAGAATAGAGAAGAATCCTTTTTTTCGTTATGTTAAGCGGCCTTACAACACATCCTGTTGCATCTATGTGAAATGAATGTATTTTAAAATGTTTTTGGAATAGCCTTATATGGTCAATGTTCCAAAGAAACACTTCCATCTTAGCAGATAAATGTGGAATGTATGAAACCCCATTTATTAACATTTTATTTGCATCTATAAATGCATCCGAAATCATTTTTAGCATTTTCTTCAGCTCTCATGTTTCGATAATATAATAAATGCTTATTGATCATTTGATCGTTCCCAATCACTTTCACTGTGCACTACCAAAAATCAAACCGCACCGGACCTTTTTTTTCTGAAAGTACATGTATTGAATAGCAAAACCCTATTTGGGTTTTTCAAAGTTAGTTCGTTTTTTTTTTTTATAGCGAGTTGAAATTTTTCATTTTGGGGGTATTTTTATACCCTTGCAAAAAGGGTATATTAATTTTGGTCAGAAGTGTGCAACGCATAAAAGGAAGCATTTCCGACCATATAAAGTATATATATTCTTGATCAGCACGACGAGATGAGTTCAAATAGCCATGTCCGTCCGTCCGTCCGTCTGTCCGTCTGTCCGTCCGTCTGGATCAACGCAAACTCCTCCTAGACCGTTAGAGCTACAGAGCTGAAATTTTGCATGTAGGCTTGTATATACTGCAGGCGTTGTATATCTCGGATTCAGCCGGATCGGATCACTATATCATATAGCTCCCATACAAATGACAAAGTCACGAACAGTGACTTTTCTTAATAACTTCGTTATTTTCTGTCGTGAAATTTAATATTGGTGAGTTAATTACACATATAAACAACTATGCCAAATTTGATCAAGATCGGGTGACTATATCATATAGCTCCTATGGGAACGATCTTTCGAAAACAGTGACTTTTGTCAATAACTTCGTTATTGCCACCAGCCATAAAGGCTAGAGGTAAGGAAAAAGTTACCAAAAAAGTTGCAAGGGTATACAAACTTTGACGCGGTCGAAGTTAGCCCCGGCCCTCTGGTTTAGTTTCTCATATGAGGTAAATATGACTTATAACGCGTGTTTTTTTAACGTTTTTCACGTTGGCAACACTGACATACCGCATGATGTTCATGACAGCTGTGAAAGTGAAAAATGCTCAGTTTATTTTGCCATTTCATTATGGAAAGACTTACGCCCGAACAACGTTTACAAATCATTGAAATTTATTATCAAAATTCGTGTTCTGTGAAAAATGTGTTTTTTACTTTATTGGACATTCAACCATCGAATCGTGTACGGAGAGTGCGCACAGAAGAGAATATTGCAGCTGTAGCGGCCAGTGTCAATGAAGATCGCACAGAAGAGAATATTGCAGCTGTAGCGGCCAGTGTCAATGAAAATTCCCTTAGACATGCTGGAAAAAGTGGTGCAAAATTGGACCTTCCGTGTTGATCACTTGAAACGCAGTCGCGGCCAACATTTACATGAAGTCATTTTTAAAAAGTAATTGGCAGAGATTGTTTTATCATCTCAAATAAAAATTTAACAATACTATTCAAATTTTGTGTGTTTCATTTCAATTTTAAAAACCAAACGCTTAAAAAAACACCCGTTATTTCGATTTCTTCTTCATGCATTCGACCTAAATCATCCTTATTTATTGTAGAAATATTGTTAATGGTTAAATAACTTAATTTTATAAATGTTATGTAACCCAAAATGACTTTTTCAGCTACAGTTCTAGAAAAAAATACAATTAAGCCCTTTTTTAGAGTAGTTATGGAAGTATTTTTAATTTAGAACTAATTTTTTGTGAGAATAGTATCAAGATTAATTTACAACAACAAATTTAGACATACATACTTTCAATAAGGAAAAAGTTTGTAATGATTTAAGTCTAAATTGCAAGATTCTCGTATGTTCTTTAAAGCGAGGCAATCCAACGGAACATATATGTACATATGTAATTTATAAAAAAAATTCTCCGTTCGGATTCTAATAGAATATAGTTCAAAGTATATGAGCGATAGCAATTGACTCCGGTAAGTAACGGCATATACTCAAGCACAGCTTACAAAACTTACAGTTACAGTTACTGTCGTAAAAATCAGTATTAAGAACAGGTGCCCGCAGTTTAAAGTTCCAAGTTTAAGCAAAATGTGCAAGTGTCCAGCAAATATTAATAACTTCTGCTACTGTTGCGGACGTTTTACCCCGGCGAGTGAAAAGCACGGATCAGTTAGTGAAAATTTTGTTACGGCATTTCGACAGTACTTTAATTGTGATGTTATACTTAATGAATCGTGAGCGCTAAATACAGTTTGCAGAGCTTGTTATGTCGGGTTAGTTAACTGGATGCATAAGAAACAAAAAAAATGCCATTTGGTGTACCAATGATGTGGTACAATCCAGGAGACCATGACCCATAAAATTGTTATGCTTGTGCCAACAATGTGGCTGGACTTAACAAAAGAAAGGCGAAAAACAAAGTCTACGTCTCCGTTCCGAGTGTGCAACTGCCCCTGGATCATTCCGAAAATATTCCAGTACCAAAATATTCAGGCACAGACAATGTTAGTCTTTACCCCGATGCGATTGTATTTGATGATTATTCCGAGTATATCCCCAAACCATCAGTATCAAATCACCCAGTTCTTATAACACAAAGCAAGTTGGATGAAATGGTTGCAAAACTAGAGCTAACGCAGAGAAAATCAGAAATGTTAGCATCTTTTTTAAAATCCCATAACTTATTATTAGCAACAAGAGTCACAGCGTATCGAAATAGCAAGGAACACTTCAAAAAGTTTTTTACGGTGAGCCAAGAAAATACTTTGGCCTATTGTCACGATATTTTGTCTCTCACGAATGAAATGGGTGTTCAGTACAGGCCAAACGATTGAAGACTATTCATTGATAGTTCAAAATTTAGTTTGAAAGCCGTATTGCTTGAAAAAAACAATTCAAAGCCATCGATCCCCATTGCATATGGAACTGACACTAAAGAGAAGTTTGCAAAAATGAAATGGATTTTAGAATTGGTGGAGTACAAAAAACACAATTGGCGTGTGTGTTGCGACTTGAAAATCGTTGCCATGCTAACCGGACTCCAAGGCGGCTACACTAAACACATGTGTTTTTTATGCGATTGGGACACTTGGTTCAAGGGCGATCAGTACAAAAAAAAAAAATTGGAAAATAAGAGATGAAAGTGAGAAAAAGGATGCCAACAGAATTTATAAAGAACTTGTATCTCCAGAAAAAATCAATTTCCCTCCACTTCACATCAAACGCGGAATTGTCAAAAATTTCTTGATGGTTGTCGGTAGAAGAGACGCTGTATTTTGCTGTTTACGACAAATCTTTCCAAAGATTAGTGATGCAAAATTAAAAAATGGTAAGTCATTTTTTATATCTACACGAATACTTTTGACTTATATCAAATGTTTTAGGCGTTTTAAATGGACCTGATATTCGGAGATTGGTAAATTCTGAAGATTTCAACAAAGTTTTAGCTGGCGACGAGTTCATTGCGTGGACATCGATAAAGAAGACCATCGTTGGGCTTTTAGGCAAAAATCGTTCGCCTAATTGTGACGAGTCCGTGAAAAGAATGCTTAATTCATTTTCGAAAATTGGAGTCCACATGTCGCTGAAAATTCACTTTCTTCACCACCATTTGGACCAATTTAGTCGACAGCTATCGACTGAATCAGATGAACAGGGAGAGCGGTACCATCAAATTGCCTTGCCATTTGAATTAAGGTATCAGGGAAAACGAGCTCCAGATGCTATACTGGCCGAAATATGTTGGTGGACTAAGCAAATATTTCAATTCGAAGAAGATGAAAGTCAAAATGAAGAAGTGCAGGAAGATGAACGCAACGGAATGGAGTTCTCCACTGACGAATCGGATTACTTTGATTTTGATAAAGAAATTGAACCCCAACCAAAAAGAACTTGTTTCTAATTTGGTACATTTCAAAGTTTATTTGTTGTTGTAAATTAATCTTGATACTATTCTCACAAAAAAATAGTTATCAATTAAAAATACTTCCGAAATGTTATTATTATTCTCACAAAAAAATAGTTATAAATTAAAAATACTTCCATAACTACTCTAAAAAAAGGGCTTAATTGTATTTTTTTCTAGAACTGTAGCTGATATTTAACATTCCCAGAGTGCACACCGACCACTTTAGTATAAGCTAACAATTGAATATTAATCTTGTTCTTAAATATTTCAATTGCAAATGTTATTTTTGAGGGGAGCGTGTTGGAATACCCCTATTCTATTATCAAATAACAACATTACGCAATACTATCAGTCATTACGCAATACTGTCATCTTTTCAATGACTGGTCACACTTGCTTTTTAAGTTCTGTGTGCATGTGGTCCCGGTGTTGCAGTCAGAAAATAATTAAAGAATAAATAATGTAATGTAATGTATTATGTTGTTGGTGAGAGCTATTACGTCTGTGGATCCTTTTGTGTTATTCGTTAGTGCTAGGATGCTTCTATTTAGGGTATTTAAGGTCTCAATTTGTTTTACTAATTCCTTAATTATGTTTTTGTAGTTGGTTAATTCTTTTTCATGATTCGTTATCGTCGTTTTGGTGGTTTTGGTTATTGTTGTAGTATTTATATCTTGTGTAGTTGTAATTCGGATTGTGATAGTTGTATTGGTTGTTTTGCATTAGAGCTGGAGAACCATCGATAGTATCGATGGAAATTTAGTTTTTCGATATATCGATGGAAATTTGCCGATGTCGATATATCGACGCTTCAGAAAAAGTTGAGAAGTTCCGCATGTAAGTCAGAAATTTAGTCTTTTTATTTTATTTATATTTATATATAAAACTATTTTAATTTAATATTAAAGCGAACGAAACCAGGCAACTTACCTCTTGTTCTATCTGGCAGTTCCTCATTAAAAATGGACAAATTTGTCGCTACATCAAGTAAGTCTTTTTATGCAAAAGTAATTGTAGTCTAATTCTAATACATTCTGTTATTTTTTAGAAAAAAATTCTGCTTGCTCTTCACCAACGCCTTCTAATATAACTGATGACGCTGCTGTTGCAGAACCCGATCATAAGTGAAAAAAATGCGTGTCGGAAGTTTGGTCTCATTTTGACCGATCAAAAAATAAAATGTTTGCCAAATGTCGACATTCCCAAAGAGAATACCGCACAAGTGGCAATACATCTAACTTGATGGAACATCTAAGACGAGTCCACCCACTTGTTAATAACGAACAGAGGAGTACCAATACAGTGAAGCAATTGTTTGCTCGCAGCGAATGTTACGGCTCCACATCGACCAAGAAGGCACAGATTGACAAGTCTCTTGCTCGCATGGTGGTACTTGACTTGCAGTCTTTTAGCATAGTCGAAAATGTCGGCTTTAGGCATTTTGTACGAACATTAGATGAAAAATATGTTTTGCCAAGCCGACCATATCTGAAAGACGTTCTGTTAAAAAATATGTACGAGGATTCGTTGCAGAAGCTTAAAGTTATATTAAATGCAATTGATTTTTGCTTATTAACGACCGATACTTGGACATCCCGAGCCAATGTAAATTACCTTACAGTGACATGTCATTTTATAGACAATTTTAAACTGAGTTCTGCTGTATTGTCTACGCTCCCTCTTGTTGACCAAACGAATCACAACATTGAAAATATTGCCACAACACTGCGAAGAATGGGCTATATTTGACAAAATTCAAACTATTATCACAGATAATGCATCGTCTATGATACGAGCATTTGATATTTTGAAGAAAAAGCACTTGCCATGTTTCGCTCATACCTTAAATCTTTTTGTGCAAGACGTTTTGGCTAAAAATAATGTGAAGCAAATATTACAAGTCGTTAAACGCATTGTTACATTCATTAAGAGCAGCTCAATCGCCAATACCAAGTTTATGAAAGCTCAGGCCACCGATAATCCTCTTAAGTTGTTGCAAGAGGTGCCAACAAGATGGAATAGCTCATTTTATATGCTGCAACGGGTCCTACGTACGAGGGAAGTTGTTACCTAATATGATCACAGCAGTTGGCGCGGAAACCTGTTCATTTTTAATGAACTCGGTGAAAAAGAGGCTATACCCTTACGAGAATCGGTCTGGCCCAAGACTTGGAACCCTTCTTGATGCTCGCTTCAAAAAGGAGGGATTCCAAAATGCAGGAAATGCACAACAAGCTGCATTAGCACTAGAAGAAGAGTTGTGCAGCTTTAAAGATTATGCGACAAAACCCAACAATGAGGAACTGCCAAAGGAGAACAGATCACCATTTTTATTCAAATTTGTGGAGCAAAAAATTTGTGATAAAGTATCAAATCGCCGGGCGGATGCGATTGTAATGCTGCGACAGTACATGGAGCAACGCAATGCATCTCACGATACCGATCCGCTTCAGTACTGAAAGGTAACCAAAAACATTTTTTTACTTAATTGGTTTTATTAATTTTCTCTTCTTTTAGATTAATGAACATCAATTAAATGCCCTTAGTCGCTGTGCCTTAAAATTCTTGTCAATCCCGGATAGCTCCGTAGAGTCAGAACGCATTTTAGTAAGGCAGGGGCGATTATCACGGACCGCCGGAGTTCCTTAAAGGAAAAGCACGTTAACCAAATAATTTTTTTGAATAAGAATCAATGGTTGGAAAAATACGAACATTAATGAAGATTTTAAACCAAACATAGATCTCTTAGACTAAGTACATATGAAATATGAATGTTAATATGTTTTAATTTTTTTTTTTTTTAACAAAGAACTGAATGAAATTTTGTATTATAGCTGTAAGAAAAACAGTATCATCAATAAACTTGTTTTGTTTTCCTATGTTAGCCTTCATTGCATGAAAAAAATAGTTTTGATTTTCCAAAATTCAAATTTTAACAGCAAATAAATTTTCGATGGAATCGATAATATGTATGGTTAAAACCATCGATGGAAAAACTATCGACTAACGCCACTATCGATGGTTCTCCAGCTCTATTTTGCATTGTACTTGTGGTTGGTTTATGTTTTGCTTGATTTTTTTTAGAATTGTAGTAAACTTTGTTGTGTTGTAAGTTGTTGTAGTTTGTGTTTTGATAGTTGTAGGTGTCATTGTTATGGTTGTCATTTGTAGGTATGGCTGGGTGGTTCCTCTGCGTAGATAGGGCATCTATAACTTGCTACATGCGAGCCATTGCAATATGCACAGATTGGATTGGGGTTTTTGTCAATCTCGCAGTCGCCTGTAAGGTGAGCCCCTGCACACTTCACACATCTCGGATCCATAAGGCAATAATTTTTGGTATGTTCGAATCTTTGACGTCGATGGCACTGAATTGGCAGCAACCGCCTTCTTTGCTGCTCAATTACCACTTCTTGACTGGAGTCATCTGGAGGATTTTTTCATTTAGTCCCTCTTGTGGTGACAGTTCCACTTCGTAGATGTCATTCATGAGGTCCATGTAGCGTACTTGGTAGCCCAGTTTCTCAAGCTCTTCTCTGATCCATTTTGCGTAAGTAGTCTGGTGAAGGCCTTTTATTACAATACTGTAGCCTCTGAGATCTGGAGGCTGGTAGGTGAAGGCTTTGACATTGAGTGACTTTAGCTTGTCAACTGCCTCCCCGTAGGTTTCCAGATCTCAGCAGGTAAAAATGGTTTTTTTTTCAGGCTTGTCAGTGAGGGATTATTGAGAAGTGCATTGGTCATCTGGCGATGAGATTGTCTTTATGTGTGCCATATGGACCGTTGTCCCTCTTTGTTTCTCTCTTGTGTGCGTGTATGTGTGTGGGTGGACCGCTAGCTTTCTTCCTTGTATATACAGTATGTCAAACAATTCTTTGCACTAGCAAAGTTGGCACTAAAATTTATATTCACTACGGTATTTCAACGTTATTTCATATATTTTTTTTATAATAGCGGACGTTGACGATACTATGCGCAGTATGTTCAAGTGGCCCCTACGACACCAGGACAAAGCCTGTTACGCGCGAGCCCAAGCAGATAACTGCCCACCTCCCACCCGACCGACCGAGGGGTGCAGCCGTATAACGCACGGCACGAATCGCGTGGACAAAATACACAATAGAAAAGACAGACAAACACATAATACTATAGCTATCTATTAACTAAATGGGATAGGATAGATGTTTTAAGCATATTAATAGAAAACTCTGAGCCGATTACAGGGGATAGAAGATTGTAATCACAGCAGAGGACCCTAAAAGGTTCATGCATAGCATAGTTAGAAGAACAACGACTAAGGGATAAAGGTATTAAAGGATGTCTACTCCGTCTACATGGTACCGACAGATTCACCTGAGCTAATAACTCAGGCGAGTCGATATCACCAATTAGGAGCTTGTGCATAAAAATGACACCAACGGGACGGAAGGTTAATCAAGAGAAGTCTACTAGAATACGAAGGCAAATTGACATTGCGATCCCAGCTTAAGCCACGAAGAGCAAAAACCAAGAACTGCTTTTGAACGGATTCTAGTCTATTCTGGTGCGACTCATATTGAGGTGACCAAATGCAAGATCCATACTCTAAAATAGGACGGACAAGCGAAGTAAAAAGAACTTTAGTTGTATAGGGGTCATCAAATTCTTTTGACCATCTTTTAATGAAACCCAGGACACTCATGGCCTTTGCGACCGTGGTGGAAATATGGGTGTTAAAATTTAACTTATGGTCCATAAGTACGCCCAAATCATTCATATTATTTAGACGTTCTAAAGGGCTGTTGTTTAGAAAATAAGTGACCAGTTGAGAAGAAATACGAAAAAAAGTCATTACCTTACATTTGGTAGTGTTAAGATTTAGTAGATTAAACTGGCACCAGGATTGAAAGTTTTTAAGATCAGCTTGTAGCCGACTAAATGAATCTGTATCTTTATAAGTAAGACAAAGCTTGACATCGTCAGCATACATAAGCACACGCGAATGAACAATGACTGATGGAAGATCGTTAATAAATAGTGTGAAAAGCAGAGGGCCAAGATGACTACCTTGAGGTACACCAGAAGTCACAGAAATGGAAACGGAAAAAGAAGACTTAAAAAGTACCTTCTGTTTTCTATTTGTTAAATATTCTCGAACCCAAGAAAGGAAAAGGGGTGGAAACCCAATGTCGCTCAGCTTAGAAAGTAATAGGGTATGATTAACGGAATCAAAGGCTTTGCTGAAGTCAGTGTATATGACATCAGTTTGTTTACCATTTTTGAACCCCTTGATAATTATTGATGTAAATTCTAAAAGGTTAGTGGTTGTAGATCTACGTTTCACAAACCCATGTTGGGATGGCGAAATAATAGAGCTGCAAAAATGTTGCAATTTCGAAGTTATAATTTTCTCAAAAGCTTTCGGAATAACGGACAATTTTGAGTTACCCCTATAGTTAAAGGCTTCGGACTTTTTGCCATTTTTATGCAGAGGAATGATATACGACTCCTTCCAAATAGATGGAAAAGAGGAAGATTCGACAGACAATAGAAACAATTTTAAAATGGGTTTACATAATGCGTTTGCACAGAACCTGAGTACACATCCAGGAATACCGTCTGGCCCCGGAGAATAAATAGGTTTAACTAATTTAAGTTCGCTAAGAATAGAACTTTCATCAATCACTGGATTAAAAATGCAATTAGCCTTTTTTAAATGATAAGGATACGGACTTGCTCGATATTCCGTTGAGGAATAAGTTGTTTTGAAAAAACTCGCAAACATATCGGCAACTGCCTGATCAGTGCTCGCTTTTTTATTTTGAAAAGACAAAAAAGATGGGTGCACAGAGGTCTTACGTTTAGAATTAACAAAATTATAAAATTGCTTAGGGTCAGAAGAAAACTGAAGCTTACACCGCTGAAGATAATTCTTATAGCATTGTGTATTAAGCATCATGAATTTTGAACGAGCGACTGTATACAGAGCATAATCTGATGAACGACGTGTTTTTTGAAACTTCTTATAATATCGTGTCTTCACATTTTTTAAATTGGATAGCTCACGAGAGAACCAGGGAGGTTTGTTAAGCCGCTCCAGCCTACCAAGAGGCACACAAATATCAAAGAGTGAATTCAGAGTATCATAGAAAAAACGAACAGCCGAGTTCATATCACTACAATTGTACAGATAAGACCAATCGGTAGTAGCAATGTTTTCATTAAGGCTGGCAAAGACAGTCTTACGAAAGCACCTAGTTAGTGGTAACTCATTTGAACCAAGTAATGGTGAAAGCAAGGGCAAATCAATTTTTAAATTTAATGTAGGATGAAATTTGTCTTCTGGAAGAACAAATGGTTCGATCCTAGAAACCTCACAATAAGAAGAATCCAATACAAAAATAAGATCTAACGATTTTCCATTAGAATTTAAGACAGGATTGACTTGGGATAAAGATAAGCCTAGAAGGCCATCAATAAAGTCATGTGACAAAGAGGGCAACAACGTGGTAGATTCATCTGTTAGTGACCATGCTAAAGCGGGTAAATTAAAATCACCTACAACTATGAGCATGTCTTGACTCGAAACTAAAGAGGAGACAAACTGAATTGCCTCTAAATGATTTAAATATACCACCATGTCTGACAGTGGTGGAATATAGGAACAAGTAATGAAAGCATTAAAAGATTTAAAATTTACTTTAACACCGACAAACTCATTCTCCTGGGTACTAGAAAATTGAATCATTTCAGATGATAAAGCAGCATCAACAGCTATCAGAACGCCACCACCTATGCGAGAAATCCGGTCACGTCTGAAAATAGAAAAGTTTGTGGAAAAAACCGATGCATCAGCAATATCAGGTTTTAGCCACGTCTCTGTGAAAGCTAGAATGTTATGCTCAAAAGAAAGACTATCTACATAGAGATTAGGAAGTTTAGATTTCAGTCCTCTAACGTTCTGGTAACCCAGGTTAAGGGACGAAGCTAGTTTTTTGACACACCAGCAGATGCTGATGTGGCGGGAATAGTATTAGTTGTTGTTGTAGGCAAGCGAATCGGTTGCCGATTTTTCTTTTTTACAGTATATTCCTTAACTATTATATGTTTAGGCCAAAAATCTTCTCGACATATAGTGTCGAAGATATTGGCAGAAACACTAATTTTAAAGGACGAAATGTCCCGAGAATAAGAAAATTTAAACTTCTCCACCGCAATATTCGAGACGTTAACTTTCTTCCGAATATAGGCTATTACATCATCAGATGTGACAACAGGGTCTAGCCTAGAAACAAATATATGTTTCTTTGGTGGTATGCCAATGAGAGGCCGCGGTCCCGAAGCGTCAGCCGCAGCAGTAACGTTGGACAAGTCACCCACTGCAGCAGTCAACTTGTTTACGGGGCCCTCAATACTTTTAGAACTATCGGCAATTTCCATTGGAATGGGTAATTGCCCAGACACATCGGACACTACAATAGGCATCGTTTTTAAGAGATCATTCACAACCGGGCTCTTAAACGATATCAATTGCTGTAAATTAGGAATGGACGGTGCATGAGACTGGTCGGGGACGATAAGAGACGCTGGCGGATCTACAGATACAGAAACACCCCAAGGACTGGTCCTTTTACGTTTCGGAGACTCATTCATAAGCGATAAACTTCTGAACTGAGTCTCCACCGCAGTAAACTCCGCTTGGAGTTTATTAAAACCTGCCCTTAAAGTGTCAAAACTATCTCTAGTCCGCCTCATGAAAGAGCGCATCTCATTCTCGACCTCCCGACAAGCATCACATCCATATTTTAAGCCACCACCTTTAGCAATAGACTCCTTGATTCTGCCTGTGTAACCTGCACACTTAACGTGAACCGCATTGTCACACAACCAACAAAGAATATAATCATGGGAGTCAACCGCATTAGTGGCAACTATGCAATTATTTTTTGAACCATTTTATCAAAAAGTTTAATTTAATTATAAAAGGAAATACAAAAAAAATAAAAATTCTAAAGGTAAAAAATCTGTGTATAAGAATATACTGACCAGTTCTGACACAAGGGTTAATGTGCAGAGTAAGCCTTCACAACTAAAGAATAAAAAGAAATGAAAACACAAAAACACGTATCACAGAGTCGCGGGTAGGTAAAAGACGAGAGCGCAAATCAATCAAGAATAGGAAAGAGCGGGAGAGCGCGTCAAATTGAACACATGCAACAACAATTTGTACGCAAGAGCGCGAGAGTTAGTTAAAACGGTAAAGACACAAAAGCAAAAGAGATAAACAAAACAACAACACCGCTAATGCAAGTATTGTTGTAAGTTTTGATTTTATTTAAATTTAAACAAAAACGACAGCAAGAACTCGCGAAATGAAAATAAAATTCGGATGTTGTAATTATTATTAATTAAACCGATAATTTAAGAGTTATGTAAAAGTATTTAATCGCGAGAAAAAATAAAAGTTGATAAGCGCAAAAAAAAACACGTCCGTCCTCTGCAACGAGTGAAAGTGATTTTTGAACAATTTTTTGGCTTATATTATAAACAAAACAGTATATTTTCATTAAAACTAATCAAAATTAATATTAACTCAAGCATAAAATCAAACAAAACAAAAACTTAAACGACTCAGAATTTTAACTGACAATTAATTCTTTGCAAAAATGCAAACTCAACTACAAAAGAGAATGGAAAAGAAGTAACGGTGAAAAATTCCGGGAAATTTTTGACTTTGTAAGTTTGCTTTGATCGTAGTCATCTCTACCAGTCGAATTTGCTAGTGCAAAGAATTGTTTGACATACTGTATAGGGCATAGGGCTAGGGCATGTATGTATGTATGTGTGGGGAGCAAAAAAACAAAAGGCGAGAGACAACCCTATGTACTAGCAGTACATAGATACTTCTTTCACAGGCACAGAAAAAATTAGCATGTAACACTGAGGACTTTCACAAGACAAAGTTATGAGTTTATTAGACGAAATTTCAAAACAAAAAATTTATCACAGTTGCATTCAAATAGCAATGTTTAAAGAATATTGTTGTGTGCAAAGAGTAAGCTTTTCATGAAATTTTTGTTTATGACAGGTTTTAATTTGTAAATAATTTTTTTTTCTGCTTTCTGTTTTTCAGTTTCAGTTTCTGTTCAGTTTTTTCAGTTCAGTTTGGCAACCTGTCGACATGCTCACAGCCAAGCATGGGCGAACCCATATTTTTTTTTTATCAAGAGAATTTCTTGCTTTCATTTAAATTTGTTTGTAAATGCATATATGTATGTATGTACATATATTGACCTGTCTCTAATTGACTTCTGTCCAATTCTTTCGAAAAGCTAAAAAAATAAAAACAACATTTCGCCTCCGCTAGGATTTGAACCCCTATAGATTTGATATAAACGTCTCATATAAATGCGCCCCATATATTGTTTTGCCCCAATAAAATTATTGTTTTTCTAATTATACTTTTACACACTTATGTATATATTAAAAGTTTTAATTAAATTTAAACCTGTTACTATTTGATTTTTGTGTTATCTTAGCCCTTAGTTATCAGCACTAAACGACCTTTATCGGTTCTTTTGTCTTTTTATTAACAAATATGGACTAATTTTTATTATTATTCATATTCAGACCGTCACCTTAAACGCACCGGGTGGCCAGGGCCATCGCCACCCGAAGAAACCGGCCAAATTCGCGGGGCGTGGTGTGGTAATAAAAGGGAAGCCCAAGCGCGTCAAGGCTAGTGTGGCCAAAGGCGGCTGAGGCAGCACCGCCACCACCGACACCAACGCCACCACCACCACCAATACCATCATCACCAACATCCCCAAGTATGAAGGAGTTGGAGGAAAATTTTTGAAAAATACAATCTAAATAAAGTACCTATTAATATTAATAATGTACATACATAAGTATAAATAATAAATCTGTTAAAATTTTAATTTTTTTTGCGGGCAAATAGGAAGGGATAGAAGCTGGCGTGAGCCAGAATTAGTATTCCGTGGAAAATAGGCTCTGAAGCCTATGTCAGCAAAAGCAATTCGTCGATCATCTCTTCTTCTTTTTCTTTGATTGGCTCACGCAAAGTGTGTCAAAAAATGGGCAAAAACTAGCTTCAAACCCCAAATACCCAATAGCGTAACGTTATCGAGAAAATTGTCAAAATGTGGGGGTACGTACCTCTTGCCGGCCAAAATGTGGGGAACCTTTTGCCGGCGAAATAGTTGCTGCGTGTAGTGTTGTGAAACGTTTTACATCCTATTATATGGCGCCAAACAAAATTCAAATAAAATCTTTTAAATTTAATGGCCAAAAGCAAGAAATTATGGGACTGGTTCACTATGAAGATCATCAAAATATTTGAACAACTTACAAGATTACTTTCAATAAAAAATTGCGATTCGACTCAAAAAGTTCGATAACCACTCAAAATATCGATAGTCAAAGTATCGATAATAAATAGCTTCCGATAAATTCCAAGCATAGACTGTTCCAGCTTTAATCATTTGCAATTATAACGGATAAAAATTGTGTAGGTTTTTTGATTTTTTTGTGTTTTAACTATTGTAACTAGTAATAGTATTTTGTTTTTTACAGGACGTCACCTTCGACGGATCGACTGACACGGGCCAGGGCCAGCGGCAGGAAAAAAAAAAATAAAATTACCAGCCGCTCCATTGGCAAGTTTACCCCAATTCGATCACGCGTCATGGTACCGCGAGTGCCTAAGGCCAAAGTTGAGGCATCACCACCGCCGCACCACTAATGGCACCAATGGAGCCAATGAAAATAAATAAAATTTTAAAAATGTAGGTATATTGTATATGTATCACCAAATTTTTTTTTTATTCGGTGGGAGAAGGGTAGCGTAGATGCTGGCGTAAGTTAGCTTTTACCGGGAAAAGGAGGCTTCAGTGCCTATGTATGTATATGCATTAGTGTTGTGTTGCTCATGTTTGAGTGAACAGAAAAGAGTTTTCACTAAACTGAGCAACTGAACATGTTCCTCTCGAATTGTTCTTTATTGCTCACCTGATCTTTTTTGCTCACTTGCTCTTTTTGCTTAGCTGTTTTTCAACACTCACTTTTGTTTTGCTTATTTTTGCGTACTGTTAGCTCATTTGTTGTTATTCCGTTTTTTATTGTCTTCAAACTGACATCTTCGTGTTAGCGCCAATTTTTTTTTTCGTTTTTAAAAATTCATTATGTCGCTAATCCGGAAACACAGTGAGATTTAAATCATTTTGAGGACAAAGGGAGTCACATTTACACAGGCCAAATGCAAATATTGCAAATGCACCCTTAGCTGGAAATCGCAGAGCAATTCGAGCCGGCACCTTAAAAGCAAACACCCTGCAGCTATGGAGCCCGTTGTTCGACAGAGCGAGGAGATAACGGTTGTTGTACAAAATCCGTAACCAAAAATTACAACTTTTGTACATAAACCGTTGTCAGATGGAAAAGCAGCACAAATTGACCGCCAGCTTGTGAAAATGATCGCCAAGGGTCATCACGCTTTGCGATTGGTTGAAAGCTGGAAATCAAAAAGCTTATTGATGATGTCTCGCACGCTCCAGGGTATAAGCTTCCCACAAGAAAGATGTTAACCACCTCTTTGATACCCAAAGTTCGTGATGAACATCTGGGACAATTTGAGAATGGCTACTGCGGTGTGTCTAACAACAGACGGTTGGACATCACTCAGCAATGAGAGCTATATATCAGTGACTGTGCACTACATAAATCAGGATACAACAGTGCTACAATCACACACCATTGCTTGCGAGAGAGTCACACACTTCAGAAAACCTTTTTGGTTTTCTCAAAACAATTGTTGGCAAGTGGGAGTTACAAAATAAAGTAACGGCTATAGCTTGGGACAATGCCCACAACATTGTTGGTGCTATAAAATTGGGCAATTGGAGACAAGTGATGTGTTTTGCGCACTCTCTAAACATCATTGTTCACAAGGCTTTGGAGAAAATCAGCAGTGTGTGCACGAAAGCAAAAGCTATCGCAGAGTACTTTAACCGTAGTTCATCAGGGCTAAAATAGTTAAACATGCAAGCTATATTTAACTTGCCACAACTGAAACTCACGCAGGTTGTGCCCACAAAGTGGAATTCCACCTTCAAAATGTTTCAACGGCTGTCAATGTTGAAAGAGGCAGTTGTGGCAGCCCTCTCCACACGGACGGACCTTATTTTGTCCCTAGAAGAATAGAGTTTCATAGAAGGTGTACTTCCAGGACGCTATCAACGATAATTGTTTTAGTTGGGTTGCTGCACAAAAAAAAAAGGGTGACAATAAATGCGTCTATTGCAAGCCATACTTTGCAGGAGGTTGTCGAGACGCTCATTTTTGAAATGGATGGTAGATTCAGAGAGGTGGAAACAAATGTTTTGTACGCAGAAAGCACCATTCTGGATCCAAGATTTAAAGGACGAGTATTTAAATCAACAGAAGCCTTTCAAAGCGCGGTTTCTGACATAAAAAAACAATCGACAAAAATGCGCACCGTTGTCGCACTGAATGAAGATGTCTCAGCTGTAAAATTGAGTTCTACTGACAAAGACGACATCTGGAACGAGTACGACAATAAGTTCCAACAAGTAAGCCAACCCACAAATACAATCGCTGCTGGTATTCGAGAAATGGATAAATATTTAGCTGAATCTCGGAAGGATGATTCATTGAAATGGTCGAATCAGCGGAAAATGCACTACCCGCATTTATATACACTGGTCGGCATATATATTTTGACATAGCGTTGCCTTAGTTAATTTTTTTTTTAGAAGAAAGAACTGACAAAACATAATAGACAAAATATTTCGCCAATTTACAGTTATTAGTGTGCACTTTACTTTGCCATTCATTTTCGCTTCGTTAAATGCAACGGTACTTGAAGTGTGAAATGTAAATGATATCAAAATATACATATATGCCGACCAGTGTATGTACATACATATGCTAAAACGCCTATGCATAGTGGCAACATCTGTGCCATGCGAGCGCATATGTATTTTCCAGTGCTGGTGAAAGAGTAAGCAAAAAACGTTCCTTGCTGAAGCCATCCAACATGGAAAATCTTATGGTTTTACATATGTATGTAATAGCATGTAAATTTTAGGTAAGTAAATTCTAAATTTTGTAAAGTGTTCCTCAATTTTTTTTAGCGTTTAATATATTTGTTGAATCTACTCTTAAATTAGAGCCTAATAACAAGTTTGCGATATTTTTCTTAGTCTAGTACTTAAGATAAATCCTGGGGATATTGCAGGCGGCCCTAATCACTTATTATTGGGTTGGTCTGCCATTTCTTTTAAGACGAGCTCTTCTATTAGTTCGAGTAAGGGAATCGGCAAGAACATTTGGATGTGCATCTAGTTTTGCAGAATACTTTAGTTGTTGATATTTTGGTATTAGTATTTTTAGATTATTTTGAATGTTGTCGCTCCGTATGTACCACGGAGCCCCCGTGATTGATCTTAAAATCTTCGATTGCGCCCTTTGTATGATGTCGACATTGCTGGTACTTGCATTTCCCCATAGTACGCCTCCGTAAGTCCAAATGGGTTTCAGTAAGGAGTTGTATAAGAGGACTTTATACTCCAGACGTAGAGGGGACCGAGCATTGATGATCCAATGTAGGCTACTCGCTTTCAGTTTAAGCTGTGACTTTTTTGCTTCGATGTGCTTGCGCCAAGTTAGCCTTCTGTCTAGGTTTATGCCAATGTAAGCCATATGTAAGTGACATCATCGGCTTGAGCAACTGGTACGTTGTTTAGCGTTAGAGCTGGACAGTTTCTTCTGTTTAGCGTAAATGTTACATGTTTGCATTTCTGCTCGTTGAGCCGGATACGCCAGGTTGCTAGCTATTCCTCTACCACCTTGAGGTGTTCCTCTAATTTCGCAGAGGCTTGTATTGGGCATTTGGATCTGCTGAGGATTGCCGTGTCATCGTCAAAGTGGACGTTGTAAGTCCTAAACTCGTTCGTAAGTCTGCAGTGTAGAGGAGGTAGAGCAATGGGCCGAGTACACTGCCTTGCGGCACACCAGCTTTGATTTCAAAGTCAGCCGAGACGGAGCCATTACATCTTACAGCGAATCTCCTATTGTAAAGGTAAGATTCCATGAGTTTGTGGGTGTACTGTGGGAGTTTTTGCCGGATTTTAAACATCAGACCCTCCAGTCAAACTCTATCGAAAGCTTGGGCAACGAGTTCGAATGCTGTTCGTATATCGGATCTTATGCGATTGACTTGTTCAATTGAACCATGTTTTTCGCGGAAGCCGAACTGGTGAGAAGGGATTGTGTTTCCCGATGTCAGAAATAAGTTTAGTCGAATCTGCAGGACTTTTTAGCCTTTCTCACTTTAGGAATCACGATGATAGTGGACCTTTTCTATACTCTTGGGAAGTAGCCAATTCTCATTATAGGGTTGAACAAAAAGCCAGGGGCTTTTTTCGGCTTTAAGTGGTTTTTAATAACAGCAGAGATCTCATCCAATTGGAGTTCCGAGTATTCACTATCCGTTAATGTGCTCGAAGGGGGAAGTACAAATAAGTTTGATGTTGGATTTGGCTGAAAAAACCATTATATTCGTCACTGCGGGCCCATCCAACGGTTGGACTCCTTATCGGTGAAACTGTCTCTGTATGAGCGCTTAAAGTTCGGTGGGCTTTCCACAGAAGATGTTTAATGCTGGTTTGAGCCCAGCTTTCCTCTTGTCTTAACGCCTTGGAGAGGTTGTGATTGGCATGCCTTAGGCGAAGTTTTGCTGCTGGTGAAAGAGCGTCTGTGCGACTTTGTTCCTGTTGATGATGTTGCCAACGGACTTGACCGCAAACCCTTTTTCGGCCAATGCGTCTGCTATTTCTTAAGTAGGGACCGATGGCTCAATCCCCTATAACACAACCTGGAGCCCTTTACTGCTTTTTAGTTGTTAGGTATAGAAGTTGATATTAGCATTACGGAGGTACTTTTCGATGATGCGGAAATTGCGCTCAATTTGGGTTTGACATTTAATTTCTTGTATGTTTCCCCTATTTAGAGGGGTTACAACAAAGTTATTTGCCACTACTGTTTCTACTAGTTTCGAAACCAGGGCGGTGCAGTTGGCTCCACGGATCTATAAAGGGAGTGGTCTAGCCAATTTTTTTCTTTTTCTACAGCGCCGGATTGATCGTCTTTCTGATCGGCAAGACTTTTAAAACGATTCCCGCTAAGGGGTGCTACTTGTTCATTTGGTTTGGTTATTTTTGGCGTATTGACACTTTTCTTCTTTTGCGGGCTTAGCTTCTGCTTAGTTATTTTAATATATCTATCCTTTCCAGTTTGGACAGAAGGCGTTAAGTTGACGGCTTGTGGCAGGTCAATACCTCGGCAGACGTTGCAGTAGTTGCTGTCAACGAGCTGACGGTGCTGGTCGGTGCAATCGGTGACCCAGTTATCGATATTGATGGAGAAGCACACTGCTCTCTCCACGGTAAGTTGCTGTTGATTGCTGAGTGGCTGGCACTTTCGGTGTTATTGCTTACGTTAGCATT
This sequence comes from Drosophila willistoni, assembly GCF_018902025.1. Lineage (NCBI taxonomy): Eukaryota > Metazoa > Arthropoda > Insecta > Diptera > Drosophilidae > Drosophila > Drosophila willistoni. Next base: position 44,681 of record NW_025814230.1, read on the forward strand.
CGGTGGGGTCGGCGACACCACCGAAAAGTACGCGTTGTTGCGTTGGACCGAGAGTCGACGCTCACGTTGTTGTTGTACAATTAGTTCTTGTAGCTGTTGCTGGTGGGGATCGAGAGAGCTTGGGCCCGAATTGGTGGACATGGATTTTCCAAAAATTACGCACTTTGTTGTTGCAACTTAGTATTTATTGCTATTAGAACAAACTAATAGCAATATGATTGTAAATAGGCGTCTCTGAGGCGACTGAAACCCCTACACAATTTTTGCAAACGATGTCCTTTTTTTGAAGTGAAAACTTCTTTAGAATCGTTGGGAGTGATTTCAGACTCGATGAAACGAAAAACCGACCACTAAACAGAGACACATATAGATCTTATAGTATTTAGCCTGCGAGAGAATGAGATGCAAATATATAAAAAGCATTATAAATAAATAAAAAGCATTATGAAAAACTTCGACCAAGCTGGGAGTCGAACCCCGGCCGCCCGATCGCCAAGCGAGCTCACTAACAACAGAGCCACGTCGACACTTTGTAAATTGTCGTCGAGTTGTGTACTTAGTGTGCTCGCGTGTCTCTAAAAAGAGACATAACGACAATGCGAAAATGAGATGCGTGCTTAACTACAGAACTCGAAGGCAATTTAGAAAGTGTCGACGTGGCTCTGTTATTAGTGTGGTCGAAGTTTTTTTTATAATGCTTTTTATATATTTATATATTTTTTTGTGATACATTTTTATTTACTTTTTATACCCTTGCAGAGGGTATTGTAAAATTGGTCAGATGTTCGTAACGCACAGAAGGAGGCGTTTACGACCCCATAAAGTATATAAATTCTTGATCAGCATGAGAAGCTGAGTTGATATAGCCATGTCCGCAAAATGTTTTCTTCTAGACCTATATGATATAGTGGTCCGATCCTAAAGATTTTCATACTTTATCTTACCCGGGTAATAAGAAACCCCAAAAAAAGATTTCATCCCGATAGCTCTTAAGACGGCTGAGTAAAACGCATACGCACAGACGGACGGACAGATGGACATGGCTATATCAACTCAGCTTCTCAGGTCGTAAACGCCTCCTTCTGTGCGTTACGAACTTCTGACCAATTTTACAATACGCTCTGCAAGGGTATAAAAAGTAAAAAGTAAATAAAAATGTATCACAAAATATATAATGAATGAATGCACAGCAACTAGAATCACTGTCTGTTCAGCTCTCTAAAGTGGGAGAAATATGTGCATGCGAAACCAGATTGAGCAATGGAAAAACAGTTTTAATTGTGGCAATTTATATTTCACCGAATCAATCAATAAATAGCATCACGGAATTCATTCATGAAAATTTAATAAAGTATACACCAGAAGTATCGCGGATACTTAGAAAAGATTACGATAAAGTTCCAATGATTTTAAGTGGCGATTTTAACGTAAATTTTGCATTGGACACAGCGGTTCCTTTAATTGACTTTCTCAATACAACATTCAGTTTAAAAATGTGTAACAATCGCACTGAATTAACAACACGATCAAAAACAACAATTGACGCGGTATTTCAAAGATATGTTGACAACATCGAAACCAAAGCATTTGTATCATATTTTAGCTATCATAAGCCACTCGTATAATTTGTTGAAATTAAAAACATTGAGGATGAATAATAATAATAAAATGAAGAAAATAATAAAATGAAGAAAATAAAAAATATGACCTTTATAGCAATATTATAATGAACCTATAATTATCCCGCTCCTAATGCTGCTTTCGTCTCATTCTCTCTCAGTTTGTTTTACGGAAGGTTTCACTTCTACCGTGTCTAGCCGTTAGACGCCCTCTTTTTTTTTACCTAAAATTCTGATTTCATTCGATTGTTACTTAATGTTAGTGAAAAGTTTTGATATGTTAATTTATAACGTTCAATTGGTTATTCTATTGAGATGATGTTCTCTAAATTTCGTGGTCATATCTCTAATGGGTTTTTTTAAAGTGGGTTTTGATAAAAAACATTTTCAAAATTTGTGAAATTGATCGTACACCTTTGGACTCAAAGAACAAGTTTTAGGTCTAGTAAAACTAAGATAAACTGCATACCACAAATGGTCAATTTGGCCCCAGGGTCCAATTTGGAGCCAATTGAAAAATTCAATTTTGTATGGTTTTTTTTGGTCTCTCTGCTTGGCGTCACTTTACGCCACTAACTTATACTAAAGTATAACTACACTTGAACTATGAAAGATAGGAAATTAAATTTCCCCTCGAATAATATATTATTTATCAAAATCGGATTAAAAACAGATAGACTTCATTGCCCTGCAAAAAACGTGTTTTTTTTTAAAGAGGTGTTTTTACCAGCCCAACTATTTCCCTCTCTTTCTTTTGATGCAAAACGCTGCTAAGTAGGTAAAAGGGACGAAAATTCGCCAAAAGACGCAGTAGGTAAAAAATATTTAAATCTTGAAATAGTTTATATTAAAAAAAAACCCTTTTACCAAAAGAAAGAGAGGGCAATAGTTGGGCTGTTGAAAACACCTCTTTAAAAAAAAAAACACCTTTTTTATATATGTACAGTCAGTCAAGAGACTCTTTACACAATGCACTATGGTCCAGATTTCGTTTTTTTTTGGCATAAAGTCGATTTTTCGATGTTAATATATCGTTGCTTTTTTGTTTTTATATTAAACTAAATTCATTATACATTATAAAAATTATAATAAAAATTTTTGAAAGTGCCAGCAAACATTTTTGAGAGCTTTTAAATGTGAGCTAGCGATTAGCTGATTTCCGAATAGAAATTGACGCCAAAATATTTAGTCACATTGTGTTGTGCTACAAGCGTCCATTTGGACCAGAAAATTCAACTAAATCATGGAAAGTTATCTTCAAGGTACGCACTATCTAATGTATATTATTAATTTGTGTATAGTCCTTAAGTATTTAGTGTTGTGCAATGTCCAATTTATGTGTATTTTTTTTTTTAAATTAACATGCGTTCTCTGTGTTTCGTGGAATATAACAAATAAGATGTTCCATGCTGAAACCAACTAATTGGTCCAGTTTGTACTTGTGAGTGTTGTCTTAAGTTTTAAACCAATAACTCACCCCCGTTCGTCTCCCTTTTTGCACAATTTGCTAATATATAGGCACGTTCGAGTTTAGTCACTGCGAACTTCTAGACGTATGGCGGAGCAACCATGGAAACATTCAATCTGTATCGGATTGGATATACACCAAGATAGATATTTACCCAAATGTAACTATATGCTTGAACGGTTCGTGTCTAAACATACTGTATTTCTGGCGTCTAAAATGTCAATTACTATCGACGAAACCTGCAAGACACCACAGAAAATGGGACGTCCACCTTTATCTTACACGAATGCAGGTACAAGATTAAAACGGAAATTGGCAACTGAGCTTGCAAATGAAAATAATTGTGACACAAATCTCCTTGCACATGCTGCAGTAGTCTCTGCAAAGAAAGAATGCAGGAAGGACGTGGCTTTTGTTCTTAAAAAAACAATAACGACACCCAAAACACCAACTGAATCGAGAAAGCTGTTTGATATACAAAAACCCATTTCACTAACATCCGATGCAGCTTTGGCTTACCTCCTGGATAATTCACTAACAAAACAGCAATACGTGAACAATAGACTTATGAATAAAAGTCGCCACAGTAACATTTACCCAACCTATAGTGAAGTAATGGATATAAAAGTATACAAGTTTTGTATCAAACTGCGCGCAGAATAATTAAAATGCAAGCTGATGTTTTAAACCAGTTTCCAAACAGTTCTTAAATCAGACTAATATGCAGCTATGGATTTGATGGTTCAACTGGTTATTCTATATACAAGCAAAAGTTCGCTACTAAAACACCTGGCGAACAGCTTTTAGATCACTCCATTTTTGTTACTTCTGTTATACCGATAAGAATTATAGACACTTTTAATCACAACATATGGAACAATAGAACACCGCAGTCCATACGATTTTGCAGACCTCTGAAAATAGAAGTAGTAAAAGAAACTACAGCCCACATAATGATGGAAAAAAAACAGTTTAGATTCTCAAATTAATAATCTTAAGCCTTTTGTTTTGTTTAAAACAGTTACCTATGAAATGCACATGACAGGTATTAATGGCAAATTGCTAAAGGTTTTAACTGCAATGTTGTCTAATCTGTGGTGTCACTCCAACAAAAATATTAGAAATAAAAGATTTTAGTTCGGAATTTTGTATACCAAAGCCTGGAGCGTTGCAGTTTGGAGTAAGTCCACTGCATGCCTGGATCCGGTTTTTCGAATTTGTCTTGAATATGTACTATATCAAATAAAATAGAAATAAAAAAATGGCAAACAAAAGGTGAAGATTAGACTGAAGTAAGCAAACGGAAAAAATATCTTCAAGAAAAGTTTTTAGAACGAAATGGGCCAACGTGTAAGCATGCCAAAGAATGGAAGCGGCAATAGCAATGATGATAATACTGCGAGGAGAGCTTTTTGCTAATACTAAACTACTAGCATCTATTACCGACTTCAGCGAAGATCTTTAAAATAAATTTCGCGTCATTTTAACCGCCATTTCAGAAAAATTTCGCTGATTTTGTGAAACAACTTTTTCTGTATATACCATATCCATGGTATCCGATGTCACCAACAATTCATGAAATATTATATGGCGCCATACAAAATTCAAATAAAATCTTTTCAATTTATTGGCCAAAAGCAAGAAATTATGGGACTGGTTCAATATCAAGATCATGGCGAAATATTTGGACAACTTTCAATAATCGATAATAAATGGCTTCCGATAAATTGCAAGCATGGAGTGTGGCAGCTCTTCACACATCCGAAGAACGTTGAACGAAGATGAACTTCATTTTTAAAAGCTGCGTAAGTATTTTTGTTTTTTTATTTTGTGTTTTAAGTTTATTTTCTAATTATAGAATTGGTTTTTTTTACAGGACGTGACCATCATCAGGTCAACTGGCATAGGCCAGGGCCAGCCACAACGGCAGCAACAGGCTAAAACTAAAAAGGTGCCAGGCCGCTCCATCGGCAAGTTCTTGCCTGTTCGGCCACGCGTCTTCGCAGCACGTGTGCCTAAAGGCGCCAAAAAAGAAGGCACCATCACCGCCACCATCAGAGCCAAAATTCTAGAAATTACAAAAAAAAATAAAATCAGCTAAAATTTAAATATGTATATTCAGTCTGGTGTGAGTACTCGATGATTACACACGTCCCACGCGCATCATCTACGATCATAAACCAAACACGACCAACAAACCGTTTCAAAGTCAGCAATAAGCGACAAAGTGCAGCTGCCGTGATGTCGCGAGTCAAAAGAAAAAAACCCAACAACGTAGACACCGGTCAACGCTCAAGCGAGCGTGAAAATTATTTCGCTCCATTACAGACTTTAAACAATGAAGAAATTGATGACAGAGAAAGTGAAACAGAGCAAATCTGTGAAAAGACTCCAACAAAAATTCAGGTCCCCCCCAATAACTGTTATAAAATGTTCACTGCAAAACATTCATGATGTGTGCAGCATCACGAAGATCACCGAATACTCTATCCGAAAAATTTTAATAGGCGTTAAATTTTATTGTGTTCATAAAGTTGACTTTGACAAAGCCTGCGATCAGCTTAAGACTAGATTCGAATTTTTCTCATACGCTACAAAAGATGAGAAACCGTATAAAGCCCTGCTGATAGGGCTTGATAAAATGGATCCTTCGATTGTTAAATCGAAGCTTACTCAAATGGGCCTTAAATGCAGAGACGTCAAACTGGTCGAACATAAACGGCAGAACAATTCCACCTTCATTTTGTACGTTGTTTATTTTGAAAATAAATCCATCACGCTTAACAGCCTTAAGCACAATTACTCGGCTATTGATTTTGTTAAAGTTAAGTGGGAATTCCAAAAACAAAAATCCAACAAAATCACACAATGCCACAAATGCCAAATGTTTGGCCATGGATCTAGTCGTTGTGCAGTGAATACCTATTGTGCAAAGTGTGCTGGGAATCATAGTACCGAAATCTGCAATGAGACAATTTTTAAATGTGCCAACTGCAACGGTCCACATAAGGCATCGTCAATTGATTGCCCTAGCCGACGCAGCTACTTAAGCTTCAGAGAACGAGACAATTCAAGACGCTCAGTTCACACGGGCAGAATTCAACCTTTGGCACCACCTCAGTTTAATTCGGGCGCGTTTCCGAGGCTTCATAATAGCAATGTTCCAGTACTGCAGAGCGTTTGGGCGACCCCCACTGTCCCAGAAGCCAAGAGCGGTGATCTCTTTTCTATGGAGGAAATTAAAAGTCTAATGTTTGATTTAATTAAGAATCTTAAAAATTGCAAAACCAAAGCAGATTAGTTTGAGGTCATTACCTCATTAGCATGCAAATTCCTTTATTAATGTCGCACTTCATGAAAATAATTACTTGGAATGCCAGAGGCATTCGAAACAAAAAAGAAGAAATTTTTGACCTTTTGTCCGAACAGAACATTGACATTTGTTTACTCACAGAAACCTGGCTAAACAGTTCCTTGTCAATAAAACACCCTAACTATATATGTTATCGGCTCGACCGTCCAAATTCCAGGGGGGGAGGGGTAGCCATTCTCATAAAGAAAACAATTCGCCATTCATTACTACCACTCCCACAAACTAATATCATTGAAGTTATTGGCATTCAAACTGTGAACGTCTGTGAATCGACAAACATCTACTCCTGCTATTTTCCAGGAGGCCAATCGAACGATACTTAAAAACAGCAGTTTGCTGATGATATTCGGAAGCTTACGTCTATAAGTGGTAATTACATTCTAGGTAATTACATTCTAGGTAATTGCAGTTCTTACTTTAACTGCAGGCACCGTGACTGGGGGTGCATTCGCGCAAACAGTTGGGGAAATATTTTGCACGAAAAATTAATGTCGCTACATATTCATATGTCCTACTCCGCTAGCCATACTCTAGTCCCTGCCAGCCTTAGGTGTAAAGGCTCTACTCTGGATATCTTCCTCTCAAACTGCTCACAGTATTAAACCAGTTAAGTTCTGACCACCTGCCTGTTATGATTGAACTACACACACAGCCGATATTAGAAGAAACCTCAAGATTCAACTATAAGCGAGCTAACTGGACGCTGTATGCCAGTCATATTAGCCACAACCTCCAAACAGACCTGGAAGAGACCATTACTCAACCTCCACAAATAGACTCCATGATGGAGAAATTCGCAAGTGTAATCAAAGAGGCTAAAGATCGTTGTATCCCTAAAGTAAGGACCCAATTCAGCACAAGGCCTCTGCCGGCCCACATAAAGCTATTAATTACGCGCAGAAATAGCCTCCGGCGTTATTGGCAAAGGTCCAGGAACATAGCCCACCTAGTAGCGTTCAAAGAATTGAACCGCAGTATAAGCGCAGAAATAGCAATTTATCGGAACAAGTCGTGGAACACGTTTCTGTCCAACTTGGATAAAGGCTCCTCTCCCTTTTGGAAAGTGGCCAAAATAATAAAGAAAAAACCCTCAAATATCCCTTCTCTTGTCATTGGAACAGATCAGTGTTCCACTGCAGTAGAAAATATGAGGCACTCGCTGTGTCATTCTTGGCGAATCATTCGAGTACCCAGGGCTTAAATTCCCAAGGAGCAGTTCGGTTTCCGTAAGGAACACAGCACAATCCATCCGCTGCACTGTGGTTGGGCTTGTATGGAGCGAGCGGCCAAAAATACTTCTAGTGGAGATAAAATTCTGAAATTTTTTCCGAAATTCTGTAAAAATACAGTAATTGTTAAAATATATATAAATCTTCCGTAAGTAAGCCCCTTCCGATATGCCACCCATGGCCATGGCCCCAAATCCCCATTTTTAAAAAAGTTGAATATATTTCAAATTTGTTGTAATATATTATGCTAAGTATGATTAAATATAAAATACTATTCTAACAAATCAAAAACAGATTTATTTAAAATTGATTTTTTTTTTTTGGGTAACTTTCGCTGTTCTGTAATAAAAGGACCTGACGTCAGCAATAGTCGATTAAATAAATCTTCATTTGTTGCCTGACGAGAAATCTTGCGGGTATGTTGCAGACGATATTTTTTAATGTCCTTATTTCTTGACTCAGCAGCTTCTTCTGACAACTCTCCAATAGAAAGTAAAGCATTTTCTATTATGTATGGGCCGTGAATTAAAATTTTATGAACGGTAGGTGGCAGATAGTACCAAGAATATGTCCTTGTAAGATCATTCGCTATATTAAGTGCGAATGCCTTAAATTTTTCTACATTAATTTGGTAACCAGAAGAGAGGGCTTGTAATATTGTCCCACATCTTTCAATAAGGTCTACATCCAGGCCAGTTATTTCAGCCGAAAGGCACGCATTATTAAAAAAGTGTCTGGCAGTGTTTCCATCATTCGATGATCCAGACCCTCCAACTTTGGGCAATCCGATTTTTAAGCGAAATTCTGTTTGAATTTTTTTTTTTCGCTCATTGACTTGCTCCTTTCCTTCAATGCATCTAACTTGCCAGACTTTGACATCAAGTCTATAAGCCAAATGAATAAAATATTCATAAAATCTTATGTATGCATGAAGTGGTGACAATCCGAACTCATATCGATCCTTCTGAACTTCCCTTTGCATGCTTTCCTCTATGTTGTTCATCTCTGTGGGCTTCGCGTTGCATATATAGCATTTAGAGGATGAAGTTTGAGTTAAGGCATTACATATTTTGCCATCAACCATTGTTAATTGCAACACATGATGAACATATACTGTCTTATTTCCAATAACAATATCTGTTGGAAGGAGCTTTTCTATTTGATTCTTAAAGTACTTTTCCTCTTCAATGCTCACTTCACTTGATTCCTTTTTCAACTGGAATCGCACAGGTCGACAATATCGAGTGGATGATGGTCGTGGATTTTTCCAGATAATCTTTGAGCTGTCTTCACTAACTATCAGGGCAAGTGGGACATATGAAGCGACAAACATGTGGCTGTCTTCCAAGTTATTGTTCTCCACTTTCTGCTTATATTCACTGTGCCCGGAACTTCCGTCGAAGCCCCATTTCCCGATAAGTTTTAAGTTGTTCACGGGTTTACTGAGAGCATCGTCTATTACATTATCCTGCAACTTAACTATTCTCTTCGTGGTGTGGTCCAACAAACTTTGAAGCTCCACTTCAGCATGTGACTCGCTTACTGTTATTTTTTGGGGATAACATTTTTTTTTTCATTTAAGACACTCTCATAACCGCACAAGAGCTCTGCAGAAATTTTGCTGTTAACAAATTCTCTAATGAGAATATATTGATGCTTCGTTAAATTGGCATCCATGATTAGGGAGACAACTTCAGCAGCACTTGCAGGCACAATTGTCAATTGTCCTTGGTCAGAAGAGCGCAGAACGTCAGCAAACGGCTCATCGATTTTGGCTATCTCAGCGATCCGTCTTCTCTTTGTTCGGGATGAGCAGTCTGAATAATTTGTCTTCGGACGACCACGGTCAATATTGCTTCCAAATTTAAATGAGTCATTTTTTCCAAGCCAATCAGACTGCTTTTCCAAAACGAACGATTTAATTCGACGGCATTTACGCCAAAATGTTGATATTTGTTTGCAACAGTAACCAACGCGATTTTGTAATTCCTCCAAGTACGTAGATCCAATATTGTATCCTTCTTTTTCAATCATTAATTTTAAAGATTGAGATATGCGCCGAATCTTCTCTGGATTTGTACCGGTCTCGGAACACCATTAACAAATATGAACTTACGACTCAATTCACATTCAAAAAAATCTCCTGTACAAAAATTTAAAATAAAAATTTAAAATAAAAATACAACATAAAAACAAACAAAAAGAACAAATAGAAACTCAGACATCAATCACAAAAACATTCAGCATAACGCAGAAAAGAGACGAAGACGATAATCACAACACACAGCACAAGAATGCACAGTTAGACAGACGAAAAAGACACCGAAAACGTCGAAGTCGCATAATTCTAGGAAAGATTGCGCGGCAACTTGCAAAAGCTAGCAGCTAAATTTTACATATTATAATCTTTAAATTTGGACAAATTTATTGAAGTCAATTTGATTGTCAGCTACGATTAGCTTCATAACACGAATTAGTAAAGAAATTGAACATATATTACATTAATATTTACAAATAAAAGTAACTTGCAGAGAACATAAAAATAATTTTAAATAATAGCTAATACCTTTATTAACAACATTCAAAACTTCCATTGTTATAAAACGACTTTTTAAATACTTTATTTAATTTTAAGTTTTCTGTTCTCTTTGTTGTACTCACGCTGCAAAACGAGTAAAATTTCATGCTTTGTGTTTAACAGTTATTTTTGAAGAGAACAGCTGGCACAGTGTCAAAAAAGCAGCTGATTAAAAAAGTTTGATCTATTTTGAAATAGAGTTGCCACATCTTAAGCAAAAAATTTACCTTTTTTTTTTTATTTTTGGCCTATGGGGCAGACCACTGTGCGCTAGTCCGAATCAAAAAGATTGTTAAGCAGAATTTTAATAGGAAAAACTCTGTTGGAATGATACTAATGGATATTAAAGCAGCTTTCGATTCCGTCTGGCACAACGGACTCATTTTCAAGATGTCAGTCCTTAATTTTCCTACGGAACTCATCAAAATAGTTCAAAGCTTTCTAAGCAAGCGTTCATTTTTAGTATACATTGGAAGAGCTCATTCTGCCCCACTAGATATCCCTGCAGGATGCCCCCAAGGGTCCTGTCTTTCCCCACTGCTTTACAACATTTATACTTCTGACTTTCCGAACCTAAACGGCTGCACTGCCTCAATATTTGCCGACGATACTGCAATTATCACTACGGGTCTGTTACCAGTGGAAATTACTCAAAACTTACAGGAGGCATTTGACACTATCCAATCCTTTTTAACAAGGTGAAAGATTCAGGTTAATTCCAACAAAACTCAAGCAATATTTTTCTCCAGAAAAAGATCGTCCAGGTATCTTCCAAATAGTCCCATAGATCTGGATGGCACCGATATTCCCTGGGAGAAAAAAGTTCGCTACCTGGGAGTCATTTTAGACTCTAAAATAAACATTAAGGACCATGTAGGGTATACTATAGACAGAATCAATTCCCTTACCAGAATTCTATATCCCTTTATTAATAGGAACTCCCGTTTATCTATTGAGAACAAGTTATACCTGTTCAGGTCAATATTTCAGGCAGAATATGTTTTACGGAGCCCCAGTGTGGTAGGATGGGGGTTTTTCTTACAAAGTTTTCCCCTAATTTGTTATGATAACAATCAAATCGTAGAATATTAATATCCCCACATATAACATAGCTGAAAAGGTCCATAGACCTGAACTCTAATGAAATTGTATATTAGAAGCATACTCCTATTATTATAACAAACATATGCAATAAATGAATGAATTAAATATGTATATTTCAAATTTTTTTTATTTGGTGGGTGAAGGGGAGGGTAGAAGCTGGCGTGAGCTAGCTTTTACCGGGAAAAATAGTCTTCATTGCCTATGTATGTAGGCACATATGTATGTGCATATATATATGTATGTATGTACGTACAAGTATGTAAGTATGTATATAGAAACCTTCTTTAACGATTTCGAGTTGGGAATTGCACAGCCACCGGGACACATACGAAGTTGATGCCAATATTTCTTGATATTCTTTCCACAGGGGCATATCCTATTCGCATTGTCGCTGTTTTGTCGAAAATTAAAAATTTTGGTCGAGTAAGCTATTGAAATCCGATGTTGTACAACTTCACGTCACACACGTCGTAGTGTGTCTACGAAGCCTGAGCATGTACCGACGAGTGTACACATACATATGCAAAACGAGAACATAGCGACTTAAACATGCGTTCATCGTTCTGGATCTCATAGGACCGTACGATTTGCCGACGGGACCACCTTGTACTTATTTCACCATGTGGCAGACTATTTTCGATGCGTAGCGCCACTGCTGCGAGCGAATGTTTTTCGCTCTCGCTGCGGCCGCTATCTGGGGTTCTACGCTGTTCGGCTTTTGCCGAAGTTCTCTGGGGTTCCACACTCAGGCTAGCGTTTGTAATCAAAAATCTTGAGTTTGACGCATCTATGTATGTAAGTTAACTACTCTTAGAATCTGCAGTCGGTCAAGTCAAGCATTCAGCATTATTTATGTAGCGATAATACTGACAATGCTCTTAGATGACGGACTTCTAAGCCGGCGTTCGTGAATAGCGACACTTGCGCTGAATGCAAGAGAGCATTTTGCTCCATCGTTCGGCAATGCATCGAAGTTCGGGATGATCATTAGAATAAGAATAGTTGTAGTTAGTTGTAATTTGGCACTCAATCCGACGCGATTGCGCGGATGATAATTAAACCAAGAAACTCAACCAAGTCCTATTAAAAATTGTATTCTATGGTTATTGATTAAATTTAAAATAAAAGTTCAAGTATTAGCGCATTTTTAACCCATTTATTGAGTTTCACAGTTTAGTTATTGCCATTTATTTTTTTTTATATATCACGGAGTCTGAGGATGCTTGATTTTTGCCCATTCTAAATCAAATCAACCAAATCAGTGCCTACTGGGCTAAGAAGTAACATTTGGGTATGCACATTGTACCTTACTACACATTCTTAAATCGTCATCGTGTATTCTCCTAACTGGCTATTGAAATAGTGTCCAACATATACGTATGTATATCCATACTCATTCATAATTAACACTCATTTAATTCGAAATGATTCATTCGAACTCTAATTACCTGTCATTCATGAATCTCTCTAATAGTAAGTAATATTCAATGATTCTTTTTATTTTGCCCCAAAGAGTTTTAACCATTTTAATAATTTCTTGTTTCTACTTTAATTGTTAACCATTTAAGATTTAAGGGTGACTCACGTTATTGATATATATAAATATCAATATTTTAATAAGATCATTTATACCGACATTTTTTTAAATCATTTCGGATATTAATTTAGGTTCAAAAGTTTTATTACCCAACCTAAATTTATTTCCATAATTATCATAAAACTGTTAGTTTGGATTTTTTGTTTAATTATTTGTCAAGAGTGTCAAAGTTTTATAAATCCGATATCATGTGGCCAGGTTTGAATTCGAATTTTTAGCTTATAAGTAAAGACTCAAGTGCCTTCTTATTATTTCCATATATGGAAAAAATAATATATTTAAATTCATATTACAAAAAACATTCATATATTATTTATATATATAAATAAAAAGCTGTTAATACATATCTAATTTGTTTTCTTGTTGCTTAACTGGATTAGTTTGCTATATAATTTGCAAAATTACACGTACATACACAATTTATTATGTGAGAGCGGGGGAAAGGTATTTAGCACTGTGTTTTCATGTCTCAAATTGGCATAGAGCTTCAAACTAGACATTCTTCTTCATTGTCATCTCGTGGGCAGTACGCAATTGACGCCCCAACTCATTGGGGAAACGTTCAAAGCATTGAAGCAGTGAAAACTGAAAACGAAAGGAAATTTAATCACAAAGTGTTTTGACCAATGATTTGGTGAATAATTTGCTTACCATCTCCTCCAATCACCTGATTGCAGACAAAGCAATAAATACACTTTTAAAAAATGATATATATTGAGTAGTTTGGTTTGTCGGGAAAGGGGGGAACGGTGAGTAACTGAAGGAGGAATGGGATGAGCGTTTGTGTTGGGGCAGTGAGTCACCAAAACTGCCAGGATGGGTGTTTTGTTCCTTTTTCCTTCTCATTGTGTTTATTTCAGTTTTTAGAGATGTGGGCGCTTTCGAAAATTATCGATTTTGCTACTACAAAGTTTCCCATCGCCAAAAGTTTTCCCGTTAGCTTTTTATTCAAATAACTAAAACCAAGCGTGGATTTCTGTGAACCAAAAATATAAAAGCTATATAAAGTGTGTACTATTTTAAAAAAGTTAGTGTTTATATAGTGTGGGAAAAGTGAAGTGAAGTAAGTATTAACGTTTTTTTATTTCCTTATTTATGTACACTGCCAGCCACTTGAATAAGAACACCCGAAAATAGTTTTAATTCGTTCTGGCATGTTAAAACTCTTTATACTCTTGACTTGGCTTTAATTTCTAATCAAAGTTTAATGATTTCCCATGAGAATACATACATAAAGTTTCCAATTTTTAAATTTGTTTAATTAAGAAAAAAAATAATTCTGAATGAAGTACAAAAAAACGATTACGAAACGATATGCTATGAAATTTACATATGTGATAATATTGGATATAAAACCCAAGATCCCAAAATTTGAATGTGATCTGATAAATATAACACAAGTTATAGTCAATATAATAATCGGCTCTGCTCTCAGCTCTGTCGTCAGCGCTGCTTGCTGTCTACTACGTCTTTCGTCATCAACAGAGTACATGCATACACACTAGTGTTGGGTAAAGATTGCTCATTTTGGTGAACATGTTCACTTGTTCTTTTTTTCGAAGTGAGTCAACTCGCTCATTTTGTTCACTTGCTCACTTCATTGCTCAGTTGTTCACTACAGTTGCTCAGTTGTTCTCTACATTGCTCATTTGTTCAGTTGTTCTCTACATTGCTCAGTTGTTCAGTTGTTCTCTACATTGCTCAGTTGTTCAGTTGCTCAGCATAAACATTCTGAGTTTTATTTTGAAAATTACATCTTAAGCATTGTTGTCGATTTTGGTAATATTATTAGTGATAATTTATGATTTTTATTTAACAATAAAAAAAATGTCTTTTTTTTTCAACTAGATGTCCTTTTTATAAATAAAAGTAACGTCCTGCAGTTCGATATATTTGAAGTACAGTTTTATATATTTTTTTTCGACCCCTGCTGAAATAAAATATATCACATTTCATGCTAAATAACATATTTATATTTCAAAACAACATTAAAACAATTTCAAAACAAAAACTTAAGGTAACATGTTTTATAATTCCATTCAGTTGGAATGCTTTGATTCTTATGATTATTAGATGTTAATATAGCTGCTTGCATTGCTAAAAGAAAAAAGGGTCTTATTTGGGAAAACTTCAAAAATTATGATATCCTTACTTGAAATTTACATGTTATTATGCAAAAGCATTAGATTTTCAACATTTTTTGGTTTCAAAAGCGAACGTCTTTTGCGCACCGTTTCGCCTGCGCTTGAAAATATGCGCTCGCATGGCACAGATGTGGCAACTATGCAGAGCCGCTTTAGCATATATGCGTATAGAAGAGGATACTGCGATTTTCGATGATTCCACCATACCAATGGATCATCCTTTCTATTTATGTATTCCTCGGCCAGATATTTGTCCATCTCACGAATTGCTGCTGCCGTGTTGTTGGTGGGCTGGCTGACTTGTTTAAAATTTGTGTCATAATCAGTCCATATGTCGTCCTTGTCTTGCGTTTTGAAATTTAGACTTTCGTTGTTCGGTGAGATATTTTCTGACGAGCTAGCCACTGATCGCAATAAATTTGTTTTAATGTCCGCAACGGACTTTTTAAAGGCCTCCACAGATTTAAAAACCCGTCCCTTGAATCTTGGATCCAGTATGGTGCTCTCCGCATACAAAAAGTTTCCCTCATAGTCTCTGAAGCGTTCGTCCATGTCCACGATAATTTCAGTTATTAATTCATTTAAAGTAGGATTTTTAATGTTTGAACTTATGCTGACCATTTTTTTTTTTGCAGTATGCCAACCAGAACGATTATTTTGGAAAGAGTCACATTATTTTCTGCTGAAATCTCTTCCGTTATTTGGAAAAACGGCTGCAGTATGGGAAGAACTCCATCAATTAGGTCCCAATCCTCAGGTGACAATATTAAATCTGTCCGAGTAGACAGGGCTGCCACAATCGCTTCCTTTAACACTGTCAGTCTTTGGAACATTTTATAAGTGGAGTTCCACCGAGTGGGAACATCTTGCGTTATCTTAAGTTCGGGCAACTTAAACAGAGCTTGCATCTCCCTTAACTTTTTTAATCCGGATGTGCTGCGATTAAAATATTGTGATATAGCTTTAGCTTTAGTTCGCACTCTGGACATCTTCACCAAAGCCTTTTGAACGATCAAATTGAGACAATGGGCGAAACAACGGACATGTTTCCAGTTGCCTATCCGAATAGCACCAGCAATATTGTGTGCGTTGTCTGAAGCTATTGCCGCAACTTTGTTTTCGAGTCCCCATTCTGAAACAATATTTTGAAGAAATCCGCACAGATTTGTGGAGGTGTGAGATTCTTCAAATCCCTGGCAAGCTAACGTGTATGATGTTAGCACTGTAAACTCCGTCTCTATAAAGTGCACAGTGACTGCTAAATAGCTCTCGTTGGTAACGGATGTCCAACCGTCGGTAGTTAAGCAGACCGCTGTAGACGCACTGAGCATCTTCATAATTTTTCATCTTTAATTTTTGGTGCATTCATCTTTAATTTTTGGAATCAATGCATTCGTCAATGTCTTCCTTGTGGGCAACTTATAGCCTGGAGTTTGTGATACGTCGTGAATTAATTTTTGGAACTCGGTTTCCTCCACTATCCGCAAAGCATGATGACCCTTGGCAATCATTTTGACCAATTGTCGATCAATCTGCTGAGATTTGCTCACTGGGACAGGCCTGTGAATAAATGTCGTAATCCTTGGTTGGGCGCTTTGCACAACAACCGAGCTTTCCTCATTTTGGCGGACAACGGGCTCCATAGCTGCCGGGTGTTTACATTTTAAATGTCGGCTTAAATTGCTTTGGGACTTCCAACTCAGAAGGCATTTGCAATAATTGCATTTCGCCTGCTGATTGCCAATGTCCTCAAAATGAGTCCAAATTTCGCTATGTTTTCTTATTAGCGACATTCTGAATTTTTAAAAGTGAAACTGATATGATCGCTAATATGAAAAAAGAACTTGAGACAAAAGAAACGTAGATCGAGCAAGTGAACCAAAAAGATCTAGTGAACCAAAAACAACAAGTGAACCAAAAAGATCTAGTGAACCAAAAAGAACAAGTGAACCAAAAAGATCTAGTGAACCAAAAAGATCTAGTGAACCAAAAAGAACAAGTGAACCAAAAAGATCTAGTGAACCAAAAAGATCTAGTGAACCAAAAAGAACAAGTGAACCAAAAAGATCTAGTGAACCAAAAAGAACAAGTGAACCAAAAAGAACAAGTGAACAAAAATGAGCTAGTGCACTAAAAAGAACAAGTGAGCAAAAAAGAACAAGTGAACAAAAAAGAACAAGTGAGCAAAAAAGAACAAGTGAACAAAAAAGAACAAGTGAACAAAAAAGAACAATTGGAAGAGAACATGTTCAGTTGCTCACTTCACTGAACAACTCTTTTTTGTTCACTCACTCATGAGCAACCCAACACTAATTCACACACAGACGCAACGCTACATAAACTGTATGTGTATGCGTGCGTTGCTTTGCTTTGAGAATACGGAAGAAGAAGAACAAATTGTCAAATAGAGAGTAAAATTGTTTTGTTTGTATATTGATGAATTGAGTTGCAGAAAACCAATTTTGAACATGTAAAATTATTATTACCAAGGACCGCAAGAACTTCGGCATAGCCGATGTTAGCTTCTTTGATATTTTTTCTTTCGATGTCGCCCCCCTAAGTCGGGAAGGGGAATCATCTTAATTTTGCGTTAAAATATTGTAATCTGATGCAGAAGTCTGGTCAAATATACACCAAGGCAGGATAGGATAAATAAATTCTTTTGTTAATTACAATTAAGAATGAACGTAAAAAAAATGAATTGCTGAGTGTTTTTTTTAAAGGGGGGAAATGGGAAGAAAGGGGCACGACGACTCCAGGATGAGGGATATTAGCGAAGTAACAGCATCTGGGAGACGTTGCAGCTAATGTAAAGAAAGAAATACAAAATGATTAGAATTAATTTTATAAAAAATCGAAGTCTTGTCCTGTCGTCTGGTAAACTCTGGGACTAACATATCCAAAATTGTTCTCTCATTTAGAAGTTTTTACGAATCTTTATTACAATTTTATAGACAATTTGTTTTTGTTATTATTACTTAAAGCTACGCATGAACTCTACCAAATCCTGCGGGTCCATCCTCACGACGTAGAGCCAGGAGTCTTTCACGCGGAAGCGTGTTCCAATCCTGGGAATGAAATGTTTATAGTAAATTTCATACAGCGTGTTTTCTACGGTCTCTTTATCGTAGGGCTTTCGTCTGTGAGGGACTGGCTGGTATCTCTTACACACATACTCTCCGTAGTCCCCTTTTATATCTTGTTGTGTTATCATTTTGTTTATTAATAGTATTAGGTTTTATATTTATTAATGTTTTGTTTGTATTTTCCAGGTTCATGCTCGTCGCAGAGTTTGACAGAGGCGTGGTGCTTCTGCTAGATTCGCCATGGTGTTGTCTCGAGTGCCTCTGAGGGAGTGGCTGGCTCTTAAATTTTTTGACAGGTGAGTATTGTTTAAGTTTGGCCAGCTCCTGCTGGTAGATTGGACATCCTTTAAAGCTCGAAATATGATTTCCTTTGCAGTTGACGCAGATCGGATTGGGATTCCTTGCGTGTTGGCACTCCTTGGTGTCGTGTGGGCCAGCGCATTTCATACAGGCGACCTGACTGTGGCAGTAATTTTTGGTGTGCCCAAATGACTGGCATTTATGGCACTGTGCCGGGGTCAGGCGCCTGTTGAATCTTTCAACTTTGATCTGGTAAGGGGCCAGAGATTGTAGGGTAAGTATATTTCTTGCAGCATCATCAGCAGAGGGCTCCAGCTCCATTTCGAATGTGTTGTATGGGATCATTGTGCGATTTTGCCTTAGCACTTTGGCGAATCTTGTTTGGTGGCCGATCCTAGCAAGTTCGGCAGTGATCCAGTCAACTTGTGTCGAGTGGTGGAGTCCTTTTTGTTCTTGTGGCTGGAATGTGTAAAATTGATATTTGTTTTTTTCTAGGTCTGACATTGCAGCTATGTAGTCATCGTTGGTGTAGAAGGTAAGTTTTATTTGGTTTTCTTTTTCAGTTTTAATCGTGTATTTGTCTTTTAGGTTCAGGTTTTTAGTTTTAGTATTAGCTTTATTAAAGTTAAAAAGTTTTAAGTTTGGTTTAAAATTATTATTTGCCTGTTTTTTTAGTTCTTCAGCGATTGTTTTTGTGGGTTTCTTGGCAGTTGTCGAGACGTGTGAGATTGTAGTTTTGTGTGTTAATATTTGTTTACTTTGTTGCTGCTGCTTTGCTTTTGTTTGTTGTTTTTGTTGAGTCAAGTGCAATTTTTGTTTTTGTTGTAACGGTGGTTCTGGATTGTTTTTATTGTTTGTTGTAGCTGTGTGTGTCTCGATAGACTTAAGGTTTTGTTTTATTTTACTAGATTTTACGATGTAGAATAGGCGAAAAGATTTTTTCCAATTGCTTTAGCCTAGCAACAGGAAGCCCGCCAATTTTTTTTTCGGCGTTTGGGCTTTTGATTGGGCAAGGGGCATAGGGGAAGGGCCAACGGTCATCTGAAGGTGACGTTTTAAGTGCCATGTCGGCCTATCTTTCTCTTCTCTTTTGTCCTTATGTGCGTATATGTGTGTGTGTGTTCCGCTTACTGTCTCCCCTATGTAAATGCCGAGGCATACATATATGCATAGGGAGCAAAAAGGGCGCGAGAGAGACCTACATATGTACACATAGAATAATTTTTTCCACGATCACGAAAAATTAACATGTAACACTTAGGACATAAAAATACACAAACAAGGGTTTCTACTTTTAGTCGAGTTTATAGAGAAAGCAGAAATTATAGCACAGTTGCGGCTGGTTTAGTTATTTATCACAGGTTTTGTTTTATTTATGTGTCTGGGTTGGGTTTTAATTGCGCTTTTTAAGGTCCCGCAGTCGGATCCTTTCTTGGTCCTCGTATTGAAGAAGGTATTTTTTGTAAATTCCTGACAGCTTGTTGGAGGGGTACGCCATTAAATTACAATTGAGAGCCACGTTATCCCAATTGGCTGTGTTGTCAAAGCCGCCCCGAGCCTCCACGGAAATAAAGAGACTAAGAAGATACCCATTAGCTGAATTCATACTCATACATGTGAATTACTTACCTGAATAAATCCACACCAGTGTCATCCTGGACTGGCGGTATGGATTTGAAAAAGTTTTTTTTTTGGCCAGCCAAGCTCTGCCACTTGAGCCCACATTGGAGCTCCAATTCCTCAGCTGACTCTGGCTCGAATGTCAGTGGGTATTCTAAGTCCAACTCTTCTGATATCGGCATCTCCAGCACTGGGATGTCGTGCTTCCCTGGTGTACCTGCCGTGTGCTTGCGTAAAACATGTTCAGGCAAATAACGCTAAGTGAATGTTGTGAAGTTGCAGTTGTTTAAGATGCATTTATAGGGCCCTTCATACACCCTGGTGTGCGTCGACAAGTGGCGTTTGAAACATTTTTGTATATTTGTTTGAAATCCACAAGTTTTGCATTTAAACATTTTGGAGGCACCAAAAAAAGTATTTAAAAGAAGTGTTAAAAGAGAAGTGTTAAAAAAACATCATGGCGACAGCGTCTCTAAAATAGGGTTGTGAAAATGTGTAAAAAATATCGTATCGATGATTATCATTGTTAAAATATATTATCAGGTCTTTTGCGATATTTATCACCAAAACATATCGATATATCGGATATTTCTGTTTTTTTTTCTATTTCTCTATAAAAATCTTAAACCCCCCCAAAATAATATTAACTTTAAATGCATTCTAATTTTTGTTTATTAATTAAAAATAAAACAATAAACTTTTTTTAATTAAAGAGATCTTAAGGTTGAAGTAAGGATACAATAAAATAATAAAACTTAAAAGACTTCATTTCATTTTTTAAACAATAAAAAATTAATTACAGGTTTGTAGAGTGGTGTAAGTAAAATTAGATATATATGTAACATGATTTTACCTCCAAAATTCTTTTTTTAAGGATTTCAAAAAAACTCTTTGTTTTATATGAACATCTGTCATGCGGCTTCGCGTGTCGCAGACAACGCATTTTATGGCGGAGGCCAGCCGCTCTGAAGGAACCGAGCTACCTGGTGTTATAAGGTAACTCATGGCCAATTTTGATAACTTCGGTAAAGTGTTTCCCTGGGATTTCCAAAACTCGAAGGGATCTGTCTCCCAGGGAGCGAGTGGTAAATTTAAAAATAGTTTTATTTCTGTATTTTCCATGGCATCTGTATTTGGCTTTATGGCAATTGATCTATTATGGGCCTCTAGGAAGCTTTCGTTTGTTTCTACTTCCCTCATCTCATCAAGTTGTCTTCCGTTTGGACCATTGTCCATTGAGTTCTACAGAAAAAAAGAGAAAATATACTATAGCAAAAATATTTATATAAATGTCAACAATAAATAATTGACTCTAACCCCAAAGTCGATCTTCTCTCAATCTCTTCAAACAATAGATTTAGTTTAATTTAATGTTGTGTTAAAACAAAGATAGTTATTATTATTGTCAAATATATTAGGTTTAGATTAATTAATATTATACTAAAGCTCGTAGTTAAAAGTTAATTCAAAGTGGTGTTAATAATGTTTTTAACATAATTTTACATACTCGTTTTTCAGTGATGTCTGCCGATCCCTCGGTGATAATGTCTTGAATAGCTTCTTGAGCATTGAGCGGCGATAAATATAATTTTTTAAACCGGGGGTCCAACATTGTTGACTTCACCAGTGTTTTGTTGTTTTGAAAAGATTGAAAACGGTCTTCAGAAACTTTTAGTAGAGTTTCTTTAGTAAGTTTTCCTTCAGCCGATTCTACAGTCAATGTACGTATTTTATTTATCAGTAAGGATATTAATGGAATTACCATGCTAACTGTGACGTAGTTTTTACCGCTTATTTTTTCTGTTGCGTTTTTATACGGACTTAGCAAATCACAAAAGTCTTTGCATATATCTATTTCGTGAGCTGTTAGCATGTCTGGCAATCCCTTCATAGAAGTTGATCGTTTTATTAAAACCAATGCTACTTTATTTGAAAGTTTGAGAAAAGAATCAAGCATGTCGAGACACGAATTCCACCTCGTGTCTACACTTTGGACAAGAGTTTTTATTCAACCTTCTGCTATCCCTTCGTCAGCCTGTAACTTTCGCAGCATGTCCATGGCTGCAGGACTGTGTTTGAAATGAGTAACAATTTTCTTCACCTTATCCAAAACTTTTGAGAACGATGCAATATTTTTTACCACATCATCGACAACCAGGTGAATTGTGTGAGCAAAACAAGAGACGTGTTTGCCATTTCCTACAAATAGACGTGACGCTGCTTTCATGTTGTTAGCATTGTCCGTTGTAAGTGTTCTCCACTTATACCGATCTATTTGAAATTCACGGCAAGCAGTCTCCATTAAACTACATATATAGTCGCTAGTGTGTGACTAAATAAAATCAAAGATTTAAGTTATGAATTTTCTTAAAATAAATAAGCATATGACATGACGAAACAGAACACAAGACACATACAGTAAAAAACATTTAAACACGTAGACTTGATAATACAGAACACATAGACAAAAATTACACAAATTTAAAAAAAGCTAACCTGTGACATTCTTGCTGCTTGCAAGCAAACCGCCTGTAGAGAATTATCCTTTATAAAATGTGCAGTTACGGTGAGATACGACCGAGTTGAATTGGTTATAGTGACACTGTCACAGGTGAAAGCTATGTTCTCAACACCTTGGAAAATTGTTCTAACCTTAGCCACACATATGTCGTATTTCTCTTCAATGAGATCTGTTACCTGTAAATTAGATTTAAAGGGAAACAAATATATTCAAATTTCTAATTAAATCCTAAGCACTTACCTTGAAACGGCTTGGAATTTTGTATTTTGGTACACAAATTTGTAACAAATTACAGAGGCCTTCCTTTTCAACACCACGTACAGACAGGTTGTCTTTGCAAATCATATAAACTATTGCTGCCGTAATATCATTATGCTTATCTAAAATTAAAAAAAAAAGGGTTTAAATAAAATTATATTCAAAATATAAAATAAGAGAATGTTTACCTTTAGTAGACGCCGAACACTTAAACGCGTTCTCAATAGATGTTTGTCCATCAGAATTGTGGTTTAGCTTATCTGGTTTATTCGGTTTCTGAATAAGAAAATTAGAAAATTTATATGTACAAATATTATTCCAAAGCTTGTTGTTGGTTTTTGAATATAATTAATTTTTAAGCGAAAAGTTTGTATTTGGCGAAACATTCACATACACGTATACACACATACATAAGAATATAGAGGCCTAGTGACGCGCGCACACACACACTGTCAAAAATTTGCGCGGCAAAATTCCTGAGACTTTTCTGGCATTACATATTTCTTACCTTAACACATGTTGAATGCGCTTCCGGGTGCTTGTTCCTCAAGTGTGACAGGAGATTACTAGTGTTACCACTTGATTTGATAACTTTTGCACAAAGGCTGCAGGTGGCATTTCGTGCGTTTATTTTTATATAAAAGTTTTTTGCCGCGCTCATCTTTCTTTAAGATTTCTAAGTGAAGTGTGACCAGCCATAATATCAAAAAATATATTTCCAAATAATATCGATATGCGATATATCAGAGGAAAAAAATATTTCGATATAAATATATTTTTTTTTTTTTAAATATCGATATATTTTTATTTTGATATATTATCAACAACCCTACTCTAAAAGCTTTAGAGCTTTTAAATTCAAAAAGAAGCTTTTAAAATCAATCGTTTAAAAGGAAACTTTTAAAACTCTTATTAAAAAGAAGAAGAATCACTAAGCGTCACCTTCGCTATATAAAGATAAATATATAAATATATATATATACTAGCTGACCCGGCAAACGTTGTTTTGCCTTTTTCAAATATCTAATATCTAAGTTACTATAAGTGTATGGGGATGAAGTTATAGTCAAAAACGTTATAAACAACTGAAGTACGATTTATTTATTGTTAAAAATGACAGTTAATAAAAATACAGATTATTCGCTAAGCGCAATAGAGTGCACAGTATTTTTTGTTAGGCCATCTTTAGCCAATATAAACAAACTTGATGGTTTCCCGACGCGAGAACATGCCACATATAGTTGTCCGTGGGAAAAGCATGGTGTTTCCAAATCTAAACCACATACAGACAACGTTTGGCTTTGCGACTTATTGATTGTCATCGCAAATGCCAATCTAATTGGGAATTGAATGCGTTTGAATTCAATTGGCACATCTGTAGGAATCATGGGGATTCGTGGCAACAATATATTTTCATCTTGAAACTTGCCATTTAAAATGGTGGCCTCAATCACGTTCTTCACTAATTTTTTAATAACCAATCGTGTGCCATTGCACAGCCGTGGTGGGTTCAAGTTACGGAGCAAAATCACCGGAGATCCTACTTTCAATTGTAAGTGGTGCGGTGGCATGCCTGGCAAATCCAAGGAATTCAAAACTTCTACTGGGTAATTTACAGCTTCGATAGTATTGCAAACTATATCAACAGATTTGTATGACACAGAGTCTGTTGGCAACAATTGTTGTATCTTGAAATTTAATCCATGAACGTCCACATTTTTCGCTGCTAAAATGGCTCTTTCTGCCAGCCACTCAAGATTTATATATTGTGTGTGTACATCGGGAAATATACAGTCGATGAGAACATCTTGCGGTATATTCATGTACGGCAACTTTCCCATTGCCAATATCTAATAGCTGTTTCGAAAAAGTTTCCTGAAAAGATCCTGAAGCGTTTGAACGCGCATGTTCACCGTCAGTTGTACTCGTTCAACATTACGCCACAGTCGGGACGATTTGAGGCAAGCATTAATTTCATCAGCGTATGTTGATCGTGGAATAACGGGAAGTGTTTGTCCAAAATCACCTGAAAGGAGTAACAAAGTGCCTCCAAATAGTTTGTCGTTGTTTTTTATATCTTTCATTGTCCTATCCAATGCCTCCAGCGAATGCTTATGTGCCATGGTGTATTCATTCCAGATAATAATTTTACACTGTTTCAGCACAGTGGCCATGGATGATTGTTTTTTAATGTTACAAACTGCATCTGGGTTATTTTGAATATTCAGTGGCAGCTTAAATGCCGAATGAGCTGTTCTGCCTCCATCTAATAAAGTAGCTGCAATGCCAGATGATGCAACAGCTAATGCGATGCCTTTTTTTGCTCGTATCTCGGCAAGAAGTAATGAAATAAGGAATGTTTTGCCAGTTCCTCCTGGTGCATCCAAACAAAAAATCCCCTTGTCCTGCCGAAACTCCCTCCATAATGCGGTCGTAAATTACTTTTTGTGCATCATTTAATAGTGGAACATTGCGAGTAACAATCGCTGCCATTTCAATAGAATTGTACTGCAGTTCACGATTCATATCTGTGTCAATTAAATGAGATGCACTTCGATTTGGTGAGCTCATACCGAAATGACTGATTGGTAAATTCGCAATGACAATGCAAAGATCCTTAATAGCAATCAATGCTTTATTGTACATTTCGTCACTGAATGATATCGTAAGGTCGTTCCGTCTTGTACGATGTTGATACAATATATCATCAGTCATTGAATCTTTGTGATTATCCCACAAAATTTGTGCTCGGGCCGGGAAACATGTAGTCAGTACAATAGCAAATAGTAATCGAATTTGTATTCCTGTGCAGTTTAATGCTGCTTCAGCAAGCATACTGTCCCAATGATTGTCGTCTTCTAGCAAGCCTAGTGCAAGACATGCATCTTTATACGTTGGATACTGTTGTCCGTTTACTTCACGTATAGCTTGAAATGACAATGGTCCGGTGACATTAACCAACAACAGTCGTAGATAAAAGCATTCGGTCTGCCTTGGATGGACTGTATATACACGACCCAAATTATTTGACTTAAATAAGCCGGGGCACGCCTCAACTGGTGTGCCTTGCTTGCGGGGCATCCATTTTTTCGATTGAGCCCATGTAAAATATTAAGGTATTTCTGAATACTTCAGTGTTTGTGCGAAAACACCAAAAGCATCTGCACGATTACACAATGCAAAAAATTCGGTGAGCGTAGTTTTTGGTGGATTTACAGCTTGATGAAGCGCTGTTTCGTTCGTGAAAAATACGCGCTGACCGTTTTCAAGGTGGACAGCTAAATGCATAACTGCTGGATCTCGTTCATGAATCGGGAAACCGAAGATACGCCAGACAGCTTCATTGGAGCTGATATACCGGCCAGTTTGGTAATTCGTTATTTCGTCATTTTGATTTAACGGAGGAGCACTGTTAGTAGTATTTTCAATTCTAATTACAGCCATATCACTTCCTTTATTTACATACTTGCAAATATTCTTAATGCTCTTCACCGAACTGCAGAACTCAACATTTATATGAACACTGTATGTTTTGCTCAGTAGAGGTGAATATGGCACCACCCACCGATTATCAATATCAATATCTACGTTGTTGATAGTTTTAATGAATGATTGTCCGCCATTTTCGGTACTCCTTGGACGATATATTGGATATCCGTCTACATTTGTAACCGTATCGTTGATGAAATCTTTAGGAAAACGCTTTGTACATTTTCCGTCTACCATGCAAGGCGATGAACGATTCAGATCTCCGCAAGGGCCATGAATCATGTTTGCAGTAACAATATCAAACAGTAATTGATCAGTGGATGGATCTGGAATCTCTGCAGAAATTAAACTATCGATGTCATCAGGGCGTATTTTATGGATAAACCAAATCAAGATGTGAGCATGAGGTAATCCTCGCTTTTGCCACTCAACCGAATACATCCAACAACGTGTAGGGCCAAATACATGCAATTTTGTAATAAAGCTTATTAGAGACTTTAATTTTTGTTTGAACACACGTGCTGTAATGTCATGACGATGTATTGCACTTTGTCCAGGTAATAATAACGATGTAATTTCCTGCCATTTTGGATTACATGTAAAAGTAATAAAAAAGCACGGTCGTCCATATTCACGTACGAAGGTCATAGCATCCTGTATGTATTCTTGCATGTGACGTGGACTACCTATGTACGATAATGGTAGGATGACAGAGTTACCGATTTCGGCAGTATCAGCGTTCCTGGCAAAATTGTTCCCATAAATTGTTGGCAAAGCTCACGACATCGTAGAATGATATTATCCTGACCACGTCTAATCAACAACCGAAACGAATAGAAATCCTTTGAGCTAATATTCTTGTTTGTTTCGGTTCCTATTATAGTATATCCATGTATTAATTGAAGAGTTTTCATATTCTTAATGAATGAATTACCTGTTACCGGATCTCGTTGCTTAAGGTTTATGCAATATCCGTCTTGTCCCTTCCAAAAAATGAGTGGATATTGGAGAGCATCATATAAACGATGGGTATCAGGAATGGACTGAAGAGAATTATTTCTTCTTCGAATCACGATTTGTCGCGTAGCTGTATGGTCGCCAACCATGATTCCAGCCACGTCGTCAACAACAGGTGCGTTGAATCGACGTATATGCCCTCCAGCTGGTGTTCTATCAGGATTGATGAAAATAGCGTGATTGTCACTTTGTAGCTTATGCATATGTGATTTGAATAATTTCAACAATTCGTTGTGCTCATTTAACAGAGCGTCCAGCTCGCTGACAATGCGCGTTGCAAATGGTGAATTGAGGTGATTATTGTTGCAACGTGTATTCACGCGATTGGCGAGTGCCCGTTCGAAGTCCTCGCCACCCATAAAGTAAATTTGTAAAAATTTATAAGGTTCGTTTGGCATTAGTAGTAATGCCGACTTTGTGGTAAATTTGGCCTTTGATTTTGAATGTGGAATTAAATTGTTGACCATTTGCAGCAGTATTTTTAACTATTTCCGTTGCTCCGAACGATGTCATTTGAAAACATGAATTGAATTGACGAATTGAACGCAAGAACAGCGAAGAATTTGGATCAGTACCAATAAGGAGGCCGTGCAATGGTTCCGGCGGTGTTTCAATTTCTGGAAGTTTCACTTTTCCTGATGAGCAACACATCCCAATTGGCTCATTTTTAAATTTAAGGGCTTGACAGTGCGGTCATTCCTTGTCCAATGTACCAATTACCACTTTGGAATGAGCGTAATATTCAACATCAGTCTCATACTGAAATGCTAGTCGAAGAAATGAATGTGATGTAAATGCTCGAAGTACTTGTTGATGTTGGTCAATCCCTCTACGTCTGTTGGCTACGAATCTGCGCGCTTCTCTTCGTTCCAATTGTCTTTGTTGGTTTCGCTCATCTCGTACCTCTTGTAATTGTGATGCACGTAACTGCGCCATTCTTACACTGACATTGCATTACTTTGTTGCCTTTCTGTATCTGATCTTATTGCTCTTCTATCTTGCATGCCTCTAGATCTGTTTGTTTGACGACTCAAATTAGCCCCCCTGCGTGTTCGTGGCATTGTTGTAATAAATCAAGTTGGAAAACTGATTGGTGTATAACGTGTATTATTTTCTTGATCAATAATTAGCGCAGCGAGTTCGGTCGCACTCGAGCTGTAACAACGACTGAACTCGAGACGCACAATTCTTGTGCGCGCCTTCCACCGAACCACACTCGGCGACAGCGACAGAACGCTGGCGCCCCGCTAAAACGGTTCTTCTTTAACCACAAATGCGCCGCCATAATGATGAAATTACTATTATTGTGAAATATCCGAAAACACAAACACACACTCTCACACTCACGCACCGACATATATGTATTTTGCTCATAACATGAGAACACTGAAAGCTGAGTGAAAAATTGTGAGAGGACAACGCATGCGACAGAAGCCGATTTTTGCATTCTTCTTTCTGTCGCATCCGCAAACGTTTCTTGCTTGTATGCAAGTATTAGTGTGTTAAACAAATAAACATTTATTAAAATTATTTAATTATTTATTATTTGGGTATAAAAAATAGATGTTGGCCGATTCTCAGTCCTACACGATCTGCATAAAAAATTTTGTGAGAATCGGTCGAGCCGTTTCGGAGTAGTTTGGTAACAAACACCACACTCGAGAATTTTATATATATAGATGTGGTCGGAAACGTCTCCTTCTCTGCGTTACAAACATCTGACCAATTTTATAATACCCTCTGCAAGGGTATAAAAATAGCCAAATGCCTCGTCATCTAATTAGTGACGCGCATGAATGGATTAACGAGATTCCTACTGTCCCTAGTCTTGTTTGGGCTGTCGTTGCATGCGGGTGTGTCGCGGTGTTTCAGTTGCGAATTCGAACGCAAAACAAACAGTGAAAAGTACAAGACAGAGACACCGATTAAAACGGTGCAGTGCCCACTTTGTAGTAAACAAGTGGATTAGTGTGCCAAGCAACGGTAACTTGTTTACCAGTTGTGCCTGTACGTGTGAGTGAGATTGCGAGTGTGTGTGTGAGCACGTGCTCAAGTACAGTGGACACTCGATAAGAGTGCGAATACAGTGTGCCCTCGCTAAAAGGGCCAGAAGTGTTATTCGGCGTGCGTGAGCCGATTTTTCGGGCGTGCATTTTCGAATTTTTTCTTGGCACGAACTATTCGTGAAAAGCCGTCGTCATGGACGGAACCATGAAACGTAGTGGTTGAAAGCGCCCGCAGTGCTACGTTGTGCGTCGAGTCGGCCGCGGAGTCGATGAATGTCACCGGTAGTGACACCATTGACGAGTCGGGCGCCGAAATGACGGTCGTCGTCGGAAAGCGGGAGAAGAAGGCGCGAAAGGCGAAGGCTCGCTCGGCTCGTTCGTCGGCGGTGCTGGAGCAAGTCGCCCCCGTCCCGAAAAAGCCGCATCTGGACAGCGTGTCCATGCCCGCCCCCCGTGAAGCCAGCCAAACGCGAGGCTGCCGCCGCTGCTGATTCTCCTGAAGCTGTTGAAAGTCCAGCCGCTGGACCAGCCGAGACGGAGATACCGCGAAGCGAAGCGTGGCGAATCGTCACCGGTGGCTCGTCTGCGATTCTCGCAGAGATTGGCGCCTCAGGGCAAGCCATAAGAAATGCCATGGTTGGCATGGAGCCAGTGGCTGCATCGCAGCTATCGTCTGCCATAAGAAGATTGGAGGAGTTGCCGACATCGCTGACCCTCAGGAACGCTCTGTTGGAAGCGGCAGCGAGCAAACCTGCTGCACAGCCGCCCACCACCCCTGATGCTGCGCACATCGCTGCGTACAATGCTGCCTTCCCCGCGGTCACCACCAGAGCTGCTGCCGTTGTCCCCGTCCCCGGAGTGCCGGTCGCCGGGCCAAGGATCAGCAAGCCAGATGACACATGGTCCGCGGTGGTCACGAGTCGGGACCCGAACGTGTCCAGCAAGCAAGTGGCCGAGCGGGTGATGAAGGAGGTCGCACCGACGCTGGGAGTGCGTGTACACGAAGTACGCGAACTCAGGAGCGGAGGCGCTGTCATCCGCACGCCGTCGGTTGTGGAAATACAGCGGGTGGTAGCGAACAAGAAGTTTGCAGAAGTTGGACAGAACGTTCAACAGAAGAAAGCGGCAAGACCTTCCCTGAAGGTCAAGGAGGTTGACACCAAACTCACCCGGAGGTCTTCATGCAGCAGTTGTATGAAAACAACTTCAAAGAGATGACGGTAGAGTCCGGACGCATGCTTTGTCTTCAGCCGGAAGGACTTTGGTTTTGGACTTCACGCTGGATTCTTGCTGACTGGCCATGGATCGCTGAATGCATTTCTGTATGAGAGAAGTCTGAGTAGGACGCCTACATGTCAATGTGGTGCGCAGTGCGAAGACTGGCAGCACGTGCTAGTGGCTTGCCCACTCTACACAGATTTGCGAGACCTTGATCGACTTGGTGTTAGAAGGAAGGATACCCGCTGGGACTTTTCCCGGGTCCTGGACAAACCGGATGTTGGAATTGTTTGCGAAAGCGGCATTTAAAAGGCGGCGACGAATGACACAGGTTCAACCAGTACCGGGTCGGACGGGCCAAAATTGGTAGCAGTACCTCACACACACTGCAAAGCCATACCAGAGTGCTTCAATGTGGCAGATGAACCCCCATCGAGGTGACTCGGGGATGATCCATACCTTGTTCAGGTGAACAAAAATGGCTAGTAGTTTCGACTGCGAACAGCCCGCCAAAGCTGCTAATCTGGTAAACGAACCCCATGAATGGCGAGTCGGGGATGATCCATTCCATGTTCGTGTTGAACTAAAATGGCTAGTAGTTTCGACTGCGAACAGCCCGCCAAAGCTGCATTCTGGTAGATGAACCCCATGAGGGGCGAGTCAGGCATGATCCATTCCCTGTTCGTGTTGAACAGAAATGGCTAGTAGTTTCGACTGCGAACCGCCCGCCAAAGCTGCAATTTGGTAGACAAACCCCATGAGGGGCGAGTCAGGGATGATCCATTCCATGTTTGTGTTGAACAGAAATGGCTAGTAGTTTCGACTGTGAACCGCCCGCCAAAGCTGCAATTTGGTAGACAAACCCCAGAGGGGGGAGTCGAGGACGATCCATTCCGTGTTGTCGAGGACACATATGGCTAATATGGGATGGGCTAGTGGCCCAAGGCTAGCCCCCTTGTGGGAGGTCGTAGTGACTGTGGTTTGATACCCAAATGCGGGGAGAGTTATTGGACTCAGCGTGGAGTTGCGTTGCACAACCGGGTACCCATAGATCAGCAGAGGTTTTAGATGGGCCTCGCTCCTTACCCAGGGGGAATGTCATGTCCGACAGCATGGCACTCAATAGGCACTGACGAGATGCTCCAATAGCAGTATCTCTGAAGGGCGTTGGTTGACGCATTGTTTTGACCCGCTGTACTATATGTCACAGATGTGGCATATTAGAGTACCGTGGTTGTAAACCCTATTAAGGGGTACACGTCATGTTAAATAAATTCGACTTCATACCATTTTACCCTATGTGTGTATGGTATAAAAATGAGACACCCAACTTTACTGTTGACGGTCAGACAATATGATGTGCCCCACCTCATAAAATCGTCCCTTAGCAAGTAATTGCCGCAAGAATGTGCCTAAAATTATCCAAAAAACACATATACCTTAATTCATTTGAGAAGAAGTGAAATATGCAACACAGGTATTTAGCCAAACAGTTGCTCCTGCATTCAAGATTCAAGATATTTATATAGTTTTTTATATTTCATAAAAATTTAAAACTCAAAGACCCACAAGATAATTTTTATACCCTTGCAAAGGGTATTATAAAATTGATCAGATGTTTGTAAAACACAGAAGGAGACGTTTTCGACCCCATAATGTATATATATTCTTGATCAGCATGAGAAGCTGAGTTGATATAGGCATGTCCGTCCTTCTGTGCGTATGCATATTACTCAGCCATTTTAAGAGCTATTGGGATTTGAGCTACTTAAAACCCGGGAAAAATAAAGTATGAAAATTGTCAGGATCGGACCACTATATCATATAGCTCTAGAAGAAAAATATTTAAGTATCCCCATGAAATTTACTAATATGATAGTATTGGATATAAAATCGGATAAATAGAACAGAAGTTACAGTCAATATAAATTGGTTCAAGCTGCCGGCAGCGCTGCTTGCTGCCTACTACGTCATCATCAAATTAATAGAGCACATGCATACGCACACACAGACGCACCGCTAGACGAACTGGATGTGTATGCGTACCGTGCTTTGGTTAGGTAGTGATGGAAAAGAAAAATTGTAGTAAAAAGAGTAATAATGTTTTGTTTGTGTGTTCATGAATTGAGTTGCAGGGAAAGAAATTTCAAAATGTAAAAATATTGCCTAGGACTGCAAGGGTATAGTATATAAACGTCGGCATATCCGAAGCTAACTTTTTTGAAATTTTATTTTTATAACAAATAAAAGAAATAGAGAACAACTTTTTCGACGATTTCGAGCTGGGAATCGAACTAGGGACAATTCTGCTCCGCCAAGCGAACAGTCTATCGGCACAGCCACCGAGATACATACGTAGATGATGCCAATATTTATTGATATTCCTTCCACAGGGGAATATCCTATTCGCATTGTCGCTGTTTTGTCGAAAATTAAAAACTTTGGTCGAGCGAGCTATTGAAATGCGATGTTGTACAACTTCACGTCACACACACACTACGAAGCCTGAGCATGTACCGACGAGTGTACACATACATAGACAGAACGAAATTACAACCCTGCAGTACCCGTCGCCGGGGAATTGCCAGGGATTCCCCGGGGACAAGCGACATGTCCCCGGGGACAAACTGGCGACACTCCCATTAAAAATGCGGTGACATTTAATATTGCATGTCGTAGCTTTCAAGACCGGAACGACAACCCAGCGACAGTTGTCGCTCCAGTCGCCAAGACAAATGTCCAAATGTCTTGCCGAACGCCGGGACAAACAAGCATTGTGTCGCCGCTTTGTCGCTTTTGTCCCTCTAGTCGCCGTGAACATGACCATTGAGCGACAATTGTCCCTCTAGTCGCCGGCGACCAGAGCGACTAATAGACAGCCTGGCGACCAGAAGGACAAATGTCGCTCAATGGTCTTGTGCACGGGACGATTAAATAAGTGGTCAGTTATTAGTTGTCGGTTTACTTTTTTTTCATGCATAGGACCGTACGATTTGCCGACGGAACCACCTTGTACTTATTTCACCATGTACGCATCTATGTATGTATTCTATGGTTAGTGGCAATATTTTTGCTCGATTTTTTGGCGACATGTCGCCGCAAGTTCCGTTGAACACACGAGCGACTTTGTCTTCAGCGAAAATTCCGGCGACAAATCGAGAGAATATGCGAGGCGCTGGGCAGTGTTGCCATTTTGGCTTATTTTACGCTAGATCTGGATTATTTCAAAATGAAATAGCTTGGAAAGTGGTTAAAATGCTTATAGCTTGAAATCTAGCTTATTTCAAAATTCAAAAAGCTTATTTTGGCTTTAAAAAAATTTCTACATAAAGATTTTTTTTAGAGATTATAAAGTATTTGATCATTTAAAGGGGCAAATCAAACTAAAATAATATTTCTCGAAGACTTTTGGTATTTTGTGCAATTTTGTGCCTAAATTTATGGTTATATTTGGTCATTCTACAGCTATATTGAGCGATATTAAGTTTGAGAAGATGCCGAAAGTTACTTGTGGACTACTTTTAATGAATTTAAGGAGTGGCTGCGCAAAGTCCCAACAGACCCCACAAAACCATATTGCTCCTTTTGTAAAGCGACACTTGGGGCTAAACTATGCAAATTGCGGCAGCATGCCGCTACCAAAAAACATGTCGCGTGCATGCAAGGCAATACGCAAACAAACAAAATTTAATTTGTTCCAAAGTCATTTAAAACAGAGGAACAAGAGGTTGCATTGTGTTAATATATTTGATATATATCAATAAAATAAAATTTATTTTAAATGTTATACACCAAGTGTTTTTATAGTTAGCTTATTTTTAAGCTTTTTTTTTTAATATTTAGCTCATTCTAGCTTATTTTTTCCTTAAATCTAGCTTATGGTGACTCCAAATTTCTGGCGACACTGGCGCTGGGACATTAGGAAATAACATAAGGTGGTCCCGTCGGCAAGAGACATACACTTAACGTATGCTTGCAATAAGTGCGAGTGAAAGGAATAGTATTCTGAGTGTCTATTGAGGGTGAGCGAGATGGTGATGTGAGTGAGTAAACGTGCACTAAAGTTAAGTGTATACTTTGGTAAGCTTCGGCTTCCGACGAGACCACCTTATGTTATTTCTCCATGGTCGTGAGCAGCGCTGCTGCCGACGGGACTACCTTGTACAGGTATCCCTCGTATAACGCGGTCTTATACAACGCGTTTTCGATATAACGCGATTTGGAAAAATTAGGGGTTTCAGTACAACGCGAAACTTAGGCTTATATAACGAAGAAGGAGAAAATACATAATTCACTCTGAAGCGCATACGAGAGGGTTTAAGTTTGGTTGAGAAAATGAAATCTTTCTTTACAACTAATGATCCTTCGCTGGAGAGATCCAGCAAAATAATAAGGGAAATAGATATTAATCTAGCATCTTATTACGAAATTGAAAAGGAGCTTAAAAAAATCACCCACCAAAAACTGAAAACAGATTTTGCAATTATAAAACCAGCAGAAGAACCACAAGGTCCCACAACTAGTTTCTTATCCAATAGCGAAAACTATGTTGAAGAAATATCTTCTGATGAAGCTATTGCTCCCCCAAAACGGCCACGTGCAAAGATCTTTGAAGACAGTGAAACAGATTTGAAGAATAACAATGAAACCTTTAATTTGTTTTAGTTTGTTTTTTGAATTTTGAAATATGTATGTACATATGTATTATTATTCATATCTTGTGTATTTAATTGTATAAGAAAGTATGAACTTTAGTATTGAGTTAAAATATATGTGCATCTGTTATTTTTTATTTAAAAAAAAAAACCTATTGGAACATAACCCCCAAATTTATATGAAAACTATGTTTTAGATAACGCGCAATTACATAACGCGCAATTCTTCTGGAACGTAACTATCGCGTTATACGAGGGATACCTGTACTTATTTCACCATGGTATATATCCGCTGTTTTCTTGCTCTTTCGCACTCACTTGCCTTGCAAAATATATTACCTCAGTGAAATAAGTATATGTGCATTGTCATTTTGGAAAAAAAAATCAATGAAAAAGCAAATAAAAATTTTTGGTTTTTTAAACTTATTTAGTATACATGTATTGCTTAAGAAATATAACATTGTTTTTGTAATTATTCTTTAGGAACTTAAAATATTGAATTCACAAAGTTTATTCCATATGAAATAAGTATATGTGCAAAATGATAAAAGTGAAGAAAAAATAAGTAGTTTGTTGTCCTTTCCAATAATTTTTGTTATTTAATAGCTAATATGTTTTCCCTTATTAACAAGCATTTGACTAATTCGACTTGGCATTGAATTTGACAAGTTTTGCAGAGTTGAAAGGTCAATTTCATCCCATTCTTTGACTAGTGCCTTTTTAAGGTCCTTTACAGTGTCAAACTGGCGGTTATTTTTGTAGACCTTTCGTGATAATATTCCCCAAAGATCTTCAATCGGGTTTAGGTCCGGACTGATCGCAGGCCATTCCAAAATAGGTATTTTCCTATCCTCAAAAAATTTTTTGTTTTCCGAGCAGTATGAATTGGCGCGTTGTCCTGCTGAAAAGTCCATGTATCTCCGTATAGGTCTCCAGCAAACTCAATAAGTACCATGTCTAACAATTCTATATAAATTTCTGCATTTGTTCTCGTGGGTATGAAACAGAGTGGAGACTTTCCAGCATATCCAAATGCTGCCCAAATCATTAAAGATCCTCCACCGTGGTTGCGCTTATGACATGTCTTACGTGGTTGCCTTACATCCCGCCAATACTTTTGGAAACAGTCTGGTCCATCTAGGTTAAACTTTTTTTCGTCGGAAAAAATAACATTTTTGAACTCTTCTGACCAAAATTTATATTTCTCCCCAAACGCTAGGCGCGCGTTTATGTGGCGTTGCAATAGCCTGGGTACAGCCTCGCGGGAAGCATATGTAACCGTGTCGTTCTCCTGTAAAATCTGGTTCACCCGTCTACTGGATACATTGAGCTGTAGCTGACGTTGGATTTCGCTACATGACTTACTGTCTTCCACCGCCAGTCGCCGAATTTGCCTTTTGCAGCGATTATCAATGTCGGTAGGTCGGCCGGACCGCTTATTTTTCCCGTAATTTTCGGGATTTTTGAGGAAATTGGCCACTGTGTTTCTATGCCTATTAACTCTAGCAGCAATATATGTTATGTTCTTTCCAGCTTCAGCCAATCCTGTGATCAGACCTTGGTCTTTGGGCGACAAATGCGATCCACGAGGCATTCTAACATAAAATCACATTAACAACTAGATTCTTGAACTCAAATACAATTTAAATTGTTCTAGTCACCTTCTAATTACAAAATTATTTTTTGTTCTGCACACTTAAACGCTTGAACATACTCTAAAGCACAATGTTAGCACAATGCACATATACTTATTTCATAAGAAATCGACGATCTGCGTCGCAAATTTGAGATAACGGTACTAAGAATGAAGTTCAAAGAGAAGACGTGGAATATGTACACATGCTATATGAATGTATGAAGAAACGTGCATACTCCAAAACAATGTACGGTTAGATTTTAATACAGTACAAGAGCAAGAAAAAAATGCACATATACTTATTTCACTGAGGTATTAACTCCGACATACACACAAAGGCAACACGAACCTTTTGGTGTGAATGCCAATCAGAAGTACAGACGTTTATTTTTCTCTCACTTAATAGTAATACGTGCAGATGTTCCGGGAGAGAGAAAGAGAAAGCAAGTGTGCATATACATGAAGCGGCGTTATCATTGGGAAGTTACTTCGCTCTACAAGTTTCGCCCACTGGCGTCGCTGACCATTTTGCTCACTGCTATGAGCTTTCAAGCCGTTTTTTTTAAGCGCAAGCAATTGCAGAAGGGCTGTATTGCTTGACCAATCAAATTCTTTGTACAAGCAAACAAGCAAGAAAAATATAAAAAATACTTTCTTCCGCCATTATGTGTTTCAATAAAATGGCGGCGACGGACACTGAATTTGGTTTTCTTGGTTGATTTTCTTGCTCTTTCGATTTTACTAGTCACACAAAGTATGTATGTATGTATCATACATATATCTTATGTATAATGCATAGTCTCTTGCATTATTTCCACGAAGGCAGTTCCGCGTCTGGTAAAAAATTGTAGTAGCCAAATATTGGCCCATAAAAAATAAATTCACTAAGTCTCAAAAAAAAAAAAAATGAAAGAATATCAAAGACGTTAAAAAAAAGCCAAAGTGCGACGGTAACCGGAATTTCTTTTTTCGCACAAGCGGACGTTTTGCGGTTATTTTTTCTTTTTTAGAAAATGCAGAGGTAATCGGTAATCCGCCAAAACTTAGATAGTTTTCTTTACTTTCATTTCACCCTATTGGTGCATGGTATAAAAACCTCTGAATATGTGAATCTATACACATATCATTGAATTATTTTAGTTGTGTCGCTCTCTAGACAAACCACTTGCAGAGTGTGCTTTGTGTTTAAATCGACCTCCTACACGATCAAAACTGCCTCATTCTCTCTTTCACTATGCAAACTGTATGATTTATACGTATACGATTTAAAGAGGAAGAAAAGAGATTCTCTAACCAAATAGAGAACCGCAGCGTGGAAAAAAGTAGAATATGGTTTAAATCTAAATTACATGTGTTAGATTTATATTTATATTATTATTATTATTAAAGTATAGGATATAGTTATAGACTATCAACCAACTATATTTTACAAGCACTGGCAACTGAGGCCTTCGGCTTACAAGGGGAACTTCAGGTATGCGAATCACCGATTAGGATGAATTTTGGATATGTTGTAGCTGTGTGTCATCGTATAGGTCAAAATTGATGTTAATGTAACACGCCCGATCTTGGTTATTTACATTGTCAATTGCCGGTTCATGCTTTGTTTCTTCAATGTCATTTATTAGCAAGTCTGCGTCTGCCTCGCAATTTCCAGTGGTTGTTGTTGAAGTTATGACTTTCATTGACAACATATTCGAAATTATCGCGTTGAATTCAAAAAGCATTGGATTGTTGTTGGTACCACCTCTACTTCCTGTTAAGTAAAATAGGTGCTCGAGAGCATCTTGATTAACCGTGACAATAATAGAAAATATACACCTTCTGCTTGACTCCAAATATCTTGCAAAAGCATTAATACTGAATTTATTGATAAAATTATTCCATCCATATAAAACTATTTTTTTGGATATTGACACTTCTTCAAGTAGTTTTTTATTTCAATTATGCATTTTTCAATGTCGCTTTCTTTTTGAATGGCTGATTTGAAGGGGTTAAATTATTGCTATTTAAACAATCAAACAACTTATTAATTTTCTCAATAAATTTACATGTCGCGATTGCCACATCTTGGCAGTCATGAAGAGCGCCGTCTTATATTAGCGTCTTGAATGCAGAAGCAACTGTTTGGCTAAATACCTGTGTTGCATATTTCACTTCTTCTCAAATGAATTAGGGTATATGTGTTTTTTGGATAATTTTAGGCACATTCTTGCGGCAATTACTTGCTAAGGGACGATTCTATGAGGTGGGGCACATCATATTGTCTGACCGTCAACAGTAAAGTTGGGTGTCTCATTTTTATACCATATACACATAGGGTAAAATGGTATGAAGTCGAATTTATTTAACATGACGTGTACCCCTTAATAGGGTTTACAACCACGGTACTCTAATATGCCACATCTGTGACATATAGTACAGCGGGTCAAAACAATGCATCAACCAACGCCCTTCAGAGATACTGCTATTGGAGCATCTCGTCAGTGCCTATTGAGTGCCATGCTGTCGGACATGACATTCCCCCTGGGTAAGGAGCGAGGCCCATCTAAAACCTCTGCTGATCTATGGGTACCCGGTTGTGTAACGCAACTCCACGCTGAGTCCAATAACTCTCCCCGCATTTGGGTATCAAACCACAGTCACTACGATCTCCCACAAGGGGGCTAGCCTTGGGTCACTAGCCCATCCCATATTAGCCATATGTGTCCTCGACAACACGGAATGGATCATCCCTGACTCGCCCCTCATGGGGTTTGTCTACCAAATTGCAGCTTTGGCGGGCTGTTCGCAGTCGAAACTACTAGCCATTTTAGTTCAACACGAACATGGAATGGATCATCCCTGACTCGCCCCTCATGGGGTTCATCTACCAGATTGCAGCTTTGGCGGGCTGTTCGCAGTCGAAACTACTAGCCATTTCTGTTCAACACGAACAGGGAATGGATCATGCCTGACTCGCCCCTCATGGGGTTCATCTACCAGATTGCAGCTTTGGCGGGCTGTTCGCAGTCGAAACTACTAGCCATTTCTGTTCAACACGAACAGGGAATGGATCATGCCTGACTCGCCCCTCATGGGGTTTGTCTACCCAATTGCAGCTTTGGCGGGCGGTTCGCAGTCGAAACTACTAGCCATTTCTGTTCAACACGAACAGGGAATGGATCATCCCCGACGCGCCCCTCATGAGGTTCATCTACCAGATTGCAGCTTTGGCGGGCTGTTCGCAGTCGAAACTACTAGCCATTTTTGTTCACCTGAACAAGGTATGGATCATCCCCGAGTCACCTCGATGGGGGTTCATCTGACACATTGAAGCACTCTGGTATGGCTTTGCAGTGTGTGTGAGGTACTGCTACCAATTTTGGCCCGTCCGACCCGGTACTGGTTGAACCTGTGTCATTCGTCGCCGCCTTTTAGATGCCGCTTTCGCAAACAATTCCAACATCCGGTTTGTCCAGGACCCGGGAAAAGTCCCACCGGGTATCCTCCCTTCTAACACCAAGTCGATCAAGGTCTCGCAAATCTGTGTAGAGTGGGCAAGCCACTAGCACGTGCTGCCAGTCTTCGCACTGCGCACCACATTGACATGTAGGCGTCCTACTCAGACTTCTCTCATACAGAAATGCATTCAGCGATCCATGGCCAGCCAGCAAGAATCCAGCGTGAAGTCCAAAACCAAAGTCCTTCCGGCTGAAGACAAAGCATGCGTCCGGACTCTACCGTCATCTCTTTGAAGTTGTTTTCATACAACTGCTGCATGAAGACCTCCGGGTGAGTTTGGTGTCAACCTCCTTGACCTTCAGGGAAGGTCTTGCCGCTTTCTTCTGTTGAACGTTCTGTCCAACTTCTGCGAACTTCTTGTTCGCTACCACCCGCTGTATTTCCACAACCGACGGCGTGCGGATGACAGCGCCTCCGCTCCTGAGTTCGCGTACTTCGTGTACACGCACTCCCAGCGTCGGTGCGACCTCCTTCATCACCCGCTCGGCCACTTGCTTGCTGGACACGTTCGGGTCCCGACTCGTGACCACCGCGGACCATGTGTCATCTGGCTTGCTGATCCTTGGCCCGGCGACCGGCACTCCGGGGACGGGGACAACGGCAGCAGCTCTGGTGGTGACCGCGGGGAAGGCAGCATTGTACGCAGCGATGTGCGCAGCATCAGGGGTGGTGGGCGGCTGTGCAGCAGGTTTGCTCGCTGCCGCTTCCAACAGAGCGTTCCTGAGGGTCAGCGATGTCGGCAACTCCTCCAATCGTCTTGTGGCAGACGATAGCTGCGATGCAGCCACTGGCTCCATGCCAACCATGGCATTTCTTATGGCTTGCCCTGAGGCGCCAATCTCTGCGAGAATCGCAGACGAGCCACCGGTGACGATTCGCCACGCTCGCTTCGCGGTATCTCCGTCTCGGCTGGTCCAGCGGCTGGACTTTCAACAGCTTCAGGAGAATCAGCAGCGGCGGCAGCCTCGCGTTTGGCTGGCTCTACGGGGAGCGGGCGTGGACACGCTGTCCAGATGCGACTTTTTCGCGACGGGGGCGACTTGCTCCAGCACCGCCGACGAACGAGCCGAGCGAGCCTTCGCTTTCCGCGCCTTCTTCTCCCGCTTTCCGACGACGACCGTCATTTCGGCGCCCGACTCGTCAATGGTGTCACTACCGGTGACATTCATCGACTCCGCGGCCGACTCGACGCACGACGTAGCACTGCGGGCGCTTTCAACCACTACGTTCCATGGTTCCGTCCATGACGACGGCTTTTCACGAATAGTTCGTGCCAAGAAAAAATTCGAAAATTCACGCCCGAAAAATCGGCTCACGCACGCCGAATAACACTTCTGGCCCTTTTAGCGAGGGCACACTGTATTCGCACTTTTCTTATTATTTTTTTTTTTTTGTTTCTGCATCTGCTGCTATTGTCTCTGCTGCTGTTGCTGCCTTGCCTGTTTGGTTCTCTGGTGCGCTTTTTCCAGGTCATCTATTTTGTCCCACAGCTTGCATGCTTCCGCTCAGGGTTGTGGCGGATCGTTGTTAATCTGGGCCAGTAGGGCCGCCCGCTGTTTTCGGAAACGGACCTGGTGGCCGCCTCGACGTTTCGGCCTTAGAACCAGGGGGTTGGCCGTCAATGCGTCCTCCTCTCGCCTTCTCCTATTGAGCTCTGCCCTTGCCGCTGGTTGTCTGGCACGGTACTCCTCTATGCTCAACGGCCGTGGACCGTCCAATGGGCAGTCCTTCAATGCCTTCTGGAGTGCTTCGCTTATGTCCTTTGGCATTTGTACTCGAGCCTGCTTCCTTTTTTTTCGCTTTGCCTATTTTTTTTTCGTATGGCAAGGATTTTTTTTTTCTTATTGCCTTTTTATTTGTTGCCAATGGTAGGCAGGATCGCCATGAAGTAGGCGAAGGCAAGGTTTGACTTGAAGTGTTTCTACTACAATACACGTGCTCGTATTTTTGTCTGCTCCGTGTTTACGTATATTTGGAAAAGTAGAAATTACTGCGTGTGTTTCCTCACAGAAATTGAATAAATCAATTTTCGCATCAGTTGCAACTAAATTTATATTTGGCTCATCGGTCAACAATAGAGTTGGTATAGCACCTGCCTTTAAAAATAGTGTACCCTAAAATTTTATTTAAAATTGAGAGTTTCGAATCAAGGCCCTATTAATATTCACATCATATAGCAAATTACATTTAGAAAACCACTGCCGACGATCATACTCATTTTTAGGGAACTTAAACATTCTTATGGGAAACCGCTCTGAGCCATCTCTATAACTTCTCATGCATGAGGCAATTATGCACTTGCATAATTGTCTATTATCAACGACCCGTATTTTAATAATTTTTCCCTGTTTAAACTTGAGTATATGCCAAAGGTGATGATGCTCGCAGTCCAACAATCGCACAGGGAATGAATTGAAACGGCAGAACGTTGACAACGCTGTGAAAAATAATGCAAGAGGAAGAACAAATGCTTCAAATGGCAAAATAAAAAGCCCTCAAATATTTGTCCAAAACGCTGTAAAAAAGACGATATTTTTTTAGAGTACCGAAAACACATTTTAGTAGTGTTCTTCAAATACTTGTGGCTTATGGAAAAATTATGCTTTCTTTTTATACCCTTGTAAAAAGGGTATATTAATTTTGGTCAGAAGTGTGCAACGCATAGAAGGAAGCATTTCCGACCATATAAAGTATATATATTCTTAATCAGCATGACGAGACGTATTCATATAGCCATGTCCGTCCGTCCGTCTGGATCAACGCAAACTCCTCCTAGACCGTTAGAGCTACAGAAATGAAATGAAACAAGCATGTAGGCTTGTATATACTGCAACCGTTGTATATCTCGGATTCAGCCGGATCGGATCACTATATCATATAGCTGGCAAAGTCACGAACAGTGACTTTTCTTAATAACTTCGTTATTTTCAGGGCTATTGTCATGTAATAATATTAGTGTCACTAATAATATTAGTGAGTTAATTACACATATAA
The DNA here is from genome assembly GCF_018902025.1 of Drosophila willistoni. Lineage (NCBI taxonomy): Eukaryota > Metazoa > Arthropoda > Insecta > Diptera > Drosophilidae > Drosophila > Drosophila willistoni. The sequence continues at coordinate 88,097 of NW_025814230.1, forward strand.
ACTTCGTCACTTTTGACGCGATTGCTTTCAAATTAAATATTTGTTAGTTTAATATATCTATTAATGACTGTGCCAAATTTTATAAAGATCGGGTTTCTATATCATAAAGCTCCCATAGGAACGATCGGTGGAAAACAGTGACTTTGATCAATATCTTAGTTTTTTCCTATGCTAAGATTGTTGGCCGTTCTTTCGCAAACATTAGCCTTTTTAGCTTGAACATTTTTCCACTTTGATGGCTATAGGTAAGGAAAGAGTTACAATAGAAATTGCAAGGGTATACAAACTTTGACGCGGTCGAAGTTAGCCGCGGCCCTCTGGTTTTTATTATTTTGTCTTGTTTTATTTTTTATTTTGTTTCTATTTGTTTTTTTGTTTGTTAATTTTTTGATTTGTTTTTTTTATGTTGTTTCTTTTTTTTATACCCTTGCAGAGGGTATTATAAAGTTGGTCAGATGTTTGTAACGCACAGAAGGAGTCGTTTTCGACCCCATAAAGTATATATATTCTTGATCAGCATGAGAAGCTGAGTCGATATAGCCATGTGCGTCCGTCATTCGGTGCGTATGCGTTTTACTCAGCCATCTTAAGAGCTATCGGGATGCAGCTATCGGGTCTTTTTATTACCCGGGTAAGAAATTTCAAAAAGGAAAAATTTTATTGCCAAGTATACTGCAAGGGTATATAAACTTCGGCATAGCCGAAGTTAGCTTCTTTGATATTTTTTTATACATATATACACTTTTTAAACTATATATATACTTTTTTTAATTATATTTCTTTTATTTGTATACTTAACTTACTTATATTTAATTAAATATATATTTAATATACTATAAACAATTTTAATAATAAGAACATGGCAACAATAGACAAGCAATTGAGGAGTGTTATCTCTTTTGTTTTGGTTTTAGTCGTGCCCCTCCCCTCATCTTAGTTTTGGCGCGCTCTCTCTATTTGTTTTGATCTACCAGTTTTTCTCCTCCTGCTTGCACTAATCTTGACCGCGCTTTTTTTAATTCTTCTTTATGGCTTATATTATAACTATTTATATTGAAAACCTGCATAATAAAGGTACCCGCTCGAATTCGTTACCGATTGCAATGTACAGTATGTATGTACAATCGGTATCCAGGGAACACCCCGAGGAGGCCATTGTAATAGCAATGGGGTCATTTACGAATGACCTTCGAGTCGACTTGAGATGGACAAATTCACATTTAATCTTCTCCATGTTCCCCACCTACACCTACCTACATCTACATCTATTCAAAAAAGCTAATAAATAAATCCTGAGCAAATCTCTATTTTAAAAAATTACCCCTGACGGACGGACGTTCCCAGAATACCGACTCTGTTGCTTATCGACCTTTTTTTTATTTTTAAGACTCTAAAATTTATATTTTCCTATTGCTTTTGTGCTTTTCAGAAGCACCGCATAAACTATACATCAGCCATTTGCTATTTTTCTTAAGCAGAACGAGTAGAAAATAATTTGGAATAAATTTTCGATGCTCGCTGCATTCATGCGATTCACTGTACCAATCTCGGTGATTCGGGTCCTTCTCAAGATTCGAAAGGCATTCATTAATAATTTGTTCTTTTATTTTGCGCGCATGTGGCGAATTTTTAAAGAACTGATGGAAAATCTTATAATGCTGCTTCATCAGGTTCAATAAATGATTTTGTGGGGCTTTGAGCTTTAGGTTGTTGTTTATAGTTTTAAAGTTTTTGTTAATGATTAAAAATTCCGATTCCTCATAATTTGCGATCTCTTCTTTTAAAAGTTCTTTGCATGTATCGCAATTGAACTTTTGTTAGGCTTTATGCACAATAAATCCTACGAAATATCTCAATGAATTCTCAGTGGCTACACTGATTTCAGTTAACTGTTCTTCATCAGCCTTGGATACTTTTAATTTGTATATAAGTTTATGTTAAAATCTTCGCAATATACCTGATCTTGGTCATTTACGTTTTCAATTGCCAGTTCATGCTTTGTTTCTTCAATAACATTTATTAGCATATCTTCATCTGGCTCGCAATTACCTGTTGTCGTTTTTTAAGTTATTAATTTCATTGACAACACTTTTGATATTATTGCATTAAATTCGAATAACATAGGATTATTGTTTGTGCCACCCCTACTTCTTATTAGGTAAAATAAATGTTCTAGCGCATCTTGGTTTAGACATGACAACATTAAAAAGAATACTCCGTGCCCTTTATTCTAAATATCGCTTGTAAGCATTAGTATTTCGTTTATTGATAGAACTATTTCATCTAAACAATAAACTGCGATATAGACACTGTTGCTCGTTCGACTAGTTAATCTAGCTCCGCCAGTGCCTTTGAAATAAATTTAATCCATTAATTCCTCTGGTTAGGTCAGCGTAAGCCGTAAGCGGTAAGCGGTAAGCTTTTTAATTCTGCAAGTAATTTCAGGTTATTTTACAAATTTTCTTATAACTAATAATTGTACAATCTCATGTCACTTACTCTAGTCTTGGCCTCTTGGCTACGAAAAAACAACTGAACACGCGGTTCTTATGTATGTACTTAGATCAATGCAGCTGCGTATTTTTTGCGCTTATGTGTCTACTTATGTATAATAAAGTACCGCAAGAGTAAGATGAGAGAGAGAGTTTTAGAGTTTTTAAAGAGCGTCATTCTGTTTGTTCGGCCAAAGTGCCGTTTTGTAGTACAGTGGTACAAAGTTTATTCGCAGGCCCGAATTTCGGAAACATTCCCCTCCCAGCAAGCGAGCCACTGGAGCTTGCTTCATCTTTTCCGACATCGAGGACTGCTAACTTTACTGCTGGTCTGGAGAGGACACCTAATTGTGTTTGTACCTTCGCCTGGGACTTGACCATCCTCTGCGGTGGTCACTTCGACCACTCGACCCTTTGTCCAGGTATTACGACGCTGATTTTCGTCCACTATAAGTACGATGTCGCCTACACCAATTGGCTTTACTTTTTTATGCCACTTGGACCTTCGTGTTATGTTTGGTAGCATCTCTTTGACCCAGCGCTTCCAAAATAAGTTGGCGAACATCTCACTCTGGCGGAACGACCATTTATAGTCGATTTGTTCCGGATCGCAAATCGGTTTTTCTCCATTTGATGAGCCAAGCAACAGATGATTTGGCGTAAGAGCTTCTTGATCTTCGTCGTTAAGGGACACGTATGTCAGGGGCCTGGAGTTGACCGTCATTTCCACCTCTGCCATGGCGGTAAGAAGACTTTCATCTGAAAACTTTTGATTTGGTGTTATACGGTATAACACGGTTTTGACGGAACGCACCAAGCGCTCCCAGGCTCCTCCCATGTGAGGAGCTGACGGTGAATTGAAGTACCACGATATTTCCTGCTGCGACAATTCTCGATGCATCTTCGCATCATCCAGTTGAAGTTTGTCTCTAAGAAAGGCATCGGTCCCTCGAAAATTAGTCCCGTTATCGCTATATATTTCCTTTGGTGTGCCTCGGCGCGATATATGGCGTCTTAAGCCCATTAGGCATGAGTTTGTGGTTAGACTATGCACGATCTCAATGCTTATTGCTCGCATTGTGAGGCAGGTTATCAGCATGCCCCATCTTTTCAATGACTTTCTTCCATCGATAACTGTTAGCGGCCCAAAATAATCAACTCCTACGTACGTAAACGCTGGCTTGAATGCACCCAGTCTAGCCCTCGGTAGGGGCGCCATTAAGGGTGCAATAGGTCGAGCACTACTCAGCTTACATTGTTGGCAATTTCGACGGATCCCTTTAAAGAGAGGTCTTACAATTAGTTTTGGAATAAAATATTTTTGCCTCACCTCATTTACTGTAGTCTCATGATTCATGTAATAGTATTTTTCATGGTAGTGCCGGACTATCAGCTTTGTAACCCAGTGTTGGGTGGGTAGAGCGATTCGTCCTTTAGGGATGACAACACAATACTCCCTGGTCATTTAGGAAGAGTTGTAACCTCCATAGTGGACTGCTCCGGCAAACGTGGTGGCCGTTTTCGATGGCTGTGTACTCTTCGTTGTAACATTCTTGTTGTATGTTCCGGTATAGAAACATTCTGGCTTCATTAATTTGGGATGCCAGTTGGTTTGTATTCTCATTTGATTTACGTATTTTGTTGATCAATTTCCTCTTATAGGCAAGCCAACATGCTATTGCCCTTGTCAATCGATTCCATTTTGAGAAGTACTCGTAATTGATTCTTGCTGGTTCTCTTCGCATGTGAAGGAAACGAGGACGCAGTTCCTCAGTGACTGTCCTTTCATTGGTAGTTTCCGTCGGCCAATCTGCTGGCGGTAGTTTTAAAAATTTGGGTCCTTCGAACCATTGTGTGTATGTTTCAGGCCTATGTTGTCGTTTGGTGGCGATGTCCGCAACATTTAGTTTGCTTGGTACTCATCTCCAGTTTCTGGCCTCGGTGAGCTCACATATATCGGCTATCCTAAACATTACATATTGTTGATATCATCGTGGGTCTCCATTGAGCCACGCTAGTACCGTTTTCGAGTCGGTCCATAACTAACATTCCTAAAGTCGATTTCATGTTGTGCTATTATGTTTTTCATCAGTCGCGCTCCAGTTACTGCTGCCTGTAGCTCCAAGCGGGGTATCGAGAGCGGCTGCAACGGAGCTACCTTGGATTTGGCTGAAACGAGACTCAAAAGTATTTGGTTATTTTGTTCGATACGGAAATACGCAACGGCAGAGTAGGCGTCTTCTCCCGCATCCACGAATACGTGAAGTTGAACTCGGCAGTCATGTGCATGCCAATTTTTAGAATAGCATCTCGGAATTTGCACGTTCTCTATCAAGGGTAAGAAGGACAGCCATGATTGCCACATATCCTGCAGATTGGGTGGTATTTCCTCATCCCAATCAATCTTCGATCGCCAAACTTGTTGGAGCAGTATTTTGAGATACATCATTATACAGGATACAAAACCCATGGGGTCAAAAACTGACATCAAAACTTGTAAAATTTCCCTTTTGGTTGGTGCGATTTTTGTCGCTATTATATTGCGCTTCAGGCGTACAAACTTTAGTGCATAGGTGAAGGCATCTTGACATGGGCTCTACCGCATGCCCAATATTTTCTCATAAGAGTGTATCTCTTCACTGGTAAAGAACTGTTTTTCTTCGTAGGTTGTTGTGTCGCGAAGCGCAGCGAGTACCCGTTTGGAATTCGAACACCACTTGCGCATATGGAAACCAGCGCATGCATGGACTTCTCTAACTTCTTTCGCTAATGTAATGGCTTCTTCTTCTGAATGGCATGAATCGATGTAGTCGTCTACGTAGTGACTTCTCTGAATAGCTTTAGCTGCCGAAGGAAACTCATCTGCGTGTTTTTTAGCGTTTAGGTCGCGCACATAGTGCGCTATACAGGGTGAGCACGTGGCTCCAAATGTCAACACATTTAATTGGAAAGTTTCTATGACGCCTGTTGTCTGATTTTGCCATAGGAATCGTTGTGCTTTAGCGTCTTCTTCTCTTACTGCTATTCGATGGAACATTTCGGCGATGTCACCGCTCACGCCAATTGCTCTCATTCTAAAGTTATACATAATCTGCAGCAAGGGCAACTGTGCAGATTTCATTTACTTTAAATAATTTATTACCCTGTCCTTGTTTTGAAATTCTCAAGTTCATTGATTTTGAATGTAGGGCCCAGTTAAGCATCATATCATATCATAGGGTTGTTCAGGTGCGCATCTAGCTTGCTTGCCCTAATGGTAGCGCACATATTTTTCACCGCAAATGCAAACTCGATCAGCGGTTCTAGCTTGCCCTTTGGAGGAGGCAAATTTCGCACATTCTCCATCAACAGTTTTATTATGTGTTCCGGACGTCCAAAGTACATTCTCAAAGTACTTATAACGCTCGGCAGTATTTCTGGGAACAGCAAGCTGTCTTGCACGGCTTCAAGGGCCCTACCTTTTAGACATCTCTGCAGACGCATAGCGTTCTCCTCGTTGCTGTATCCACCGATCCGGGTGCTAGTTTCATAGGTGCTTATGAAAAGTGGCCATTCTCTTGGGTCTCCTTTGAAAACTGGTAATTCCCTCGGCATTGATTGTCGAGCAGCTACTTGTTGTGGTGTTATGCCATTGGCTTTGCACGGCATGCTCTGCGCTCTGGTACTCGTCGCCTGTGGAGTGTTGGTGGCACTATCATCCGTCATCATTATGTAACGAGGTATTCCAGCAGCATGTTGTGGATGGTTCTTCGCTTCTCCGTTTGACTGTACTCTCGTGTGGAGTAAGGCGTACTTACGGCGCAGATATTCCCTTTCGAGGCACATTTCGTCCTCTAATTGTTGCAAAAGTATTTGCTGATCTTCCGGCATTGCTTCATCTTCCACGTGCTGATCTTTGTTACCTGGTTGGTTAACCTTGAAATGTGATTCAGTTTCGAGGTTATGTTCGCCTTCATCAGGCACGTGGCGACATGTCTCGCACATCCAGGAACTCGAGGTGGCACTGTTTTTCGATCCGCAGCAGGTGCAGTGGAATTGAGATGCACACCTGGAGCATGTGAGCATTTCCTGGTTGGCCGGCTCCTGGCACAGACCACAGTTTCCAGTCGGTGCCATGTCTATACGTAATTTTACGCGTGGTAAAATTTAAATTTGTTCTTTCCTTGGGATTTGTGTAGTCCCTCCTCTTTAGGTCTCTGTAGCTCTACTACACCGTAGGAATCAAAGAATTTGCTCAAAATTCTTTACGAAAGAGTAAATTTAATTTCCAATAGAAATTAAAAAGAATTGTTGCTCGTTCGACTAGCTAATCTAGCTCCGCCAGTGACTTTGAAATAAATTTAATCCATTAATTCCTCTAGTTAGGTCAGCGTAAGCCGTAAGCGGTAAGCGGTAAGCTTTTTAATTCTGCAAGTAATTTCAGGTTATTTTACAAATTTTCTTATAACTAATAATTGTACAATCTCATGTCACTTACTCTAGTCTTGGTCTCTTGGCTACGAAAAAACAACTGAACATGTATGTACTTAGATCAATGCAGCTGCGTATTTTTCGCGCTTATGTGTCTATGTATAATATGTTATGTATAATAAAGTACCGCAAGAGTAAGATGAGAGAGAGTTTTAGAGTTTTTAAAGAGTGTCATTCTGTTTGTTCGGCCAAAGTGCCGTTTCGTAGTTTAATCGCAGGCCCGAATTTCGGCAACAGACACTTCTTAAAATACTCATTTCTATTATGTATTTTTTGTAGTCACTGTCTTTCTGGATCGCTGATTTATTCGGATTTCTATCATAAATATTACTGCTATTCAAGCAATCAAACAACCTATTGACTTTTTCTATAAATTTAGATGTGGCGATTGCCACATCTTCGCAGTCAATAAATTTGCCATGTTGAATCAATGTTTTAATGGCGGATGATACTGTTTGGCTAAATACGTGCGTTGCATATTTAACCTTCATCTTCTCGAAAGAATTTGGAAATATGTGTTTCCTTGTTAATTTTGGGCACATTCTTGTAGAAGTGTTGCTTGTATCAATTTCAAGCAATCTCACCACTACATGCCAGGAGACTGTACCATCAGGAGTCCCAATAGAATCGCGCATTAGAATGTTTCTAATGGATTTTGTGAGGTGGGGGACATCATATATGCCATATATTTTCTGGTCATCCAGAGAAAAATAGGGTGCTTCGTTAACTACTCCAAGTTTATTGAATGCCCCTCGATTGTTTGGGCCTTGATCGCATACTACTGCTCTTATAAAAAGGCCTAGGGTTCTTGCGGCTATTATATTTGAATCTATTAATTGTGTTAACTTATGGCCAGAGAGTCCAGTAGATGCGGCTACATAGCTCAATACAAATTTCCAGTTGGCATATAGTCGCTCACCATGAAAACACATATTTGCTTACATAAAGCGTCAGTTTTTTCGTCGCCATCATCCACAAATCCTTCCACTTCATCACGGTGGGAATTATATTGCAGCCCTTTTCTAATGGAAATTTCATCAAATACTAATAAGAATTCTTGCTCTTTTCGTCCATATTTTTAAAAACAGCATGTAAATTGTTTAAAAAAACTTTCATAAAGGCTCGGAACCATATTTTTTACCGGAGCCCATCTTAATAAGGACGATTTGCTTGGCAGGTTTAGCTTAAGATCGTCACGCATAAAATTATAGGCCTTCGATGAATAAAAATTAATGCTTTGAGCAATTATTTTTTCATCTTCTATCCACGATTGCTTGTTTTTCAGTAACATAGTGCAAATCGTGTTTGAACTCTTTGATAGTCCTTTTTACTTTATATTTTCAAAAATATTTTTGTTTGAGTTTTTTTCTTTCAGATATTTAATTTTTCTTGCCTTTTCCGTTTGCAAAAGAACTCTTAAAGGTCGAATTTTTTATTGAAAAGTTTAACATTTTGTTTTTTCTTTTCTTAAATTCTCTGACATTTTAATTTCATTTTAAGGCAATTTGCACAAAATTTAATTATTTCCATTAATAATTGGGCTTTCAACAATATCCAATATCCCTCACTTTGCCCGCTTTTAAAAAATTAATATCAAAGAAGCTAACTTCGGCTATGCCGAAGTTTATATACCCTTGCAGTCCTTGGCAATAATATTTTTACTTTGGAAATTTCTTTCCCTGCACCCCAATTCATCATCTGTTTATTACAAGTTTTTCTTCTTCTTCCATCATTCCCTAAGCAAAGCACGGCACACATACAGTTCATGTAGCGTTGCGTCTGTGTGTGTGTGCATGTGCGCTGTTGATGATGATGTGACGTAGGCAGCGCTTGGGCCGATTTATATTGACTGTAACTTGTGTTCCATTCAAATTTTGGGATCTGAGATTTTGTATCTAATACTATATTGGTAAATTTCATGGGGATACTCCAATTTCTTCCAAAAAGCCCCCAAAAAAAATTTTACCCCGATAGCTCTTAAGATGGCTGAAGTAAAACGCATAGGCACCGACGGACGGACATGGCTATATCAACTCAGCTTCTCATGCTGATCAATAATATATATACTTTATGGGGTCGAAAACGTCTCCTTCTGTGCGTTACAAGCATCTGACCAATTTTATAATACCCTCTGCAAGGGTATAAAAATTGCGACTATACCTTGAGACTTAAACTATCCTATCTCTCAAGTTAGATCGAACTGCACATGGTTAAGTGGTTTAGAAGTCCATTGAGGACAAACATTGTGACACGAGATTATATACAGTAAAGGAAAAAAGTCAACATACATACACCTCCAATTTTGGCATAATTCGGCTTTTTGCTTTAAAAATTAAAAATGTAAGGTGGTCTCGTCGGAAGCCGAAGCTTAACTTCAGTGCACGTTTGCTCACTCACATCACCGTCTCGCTCACCCTCAATAGACACTCAGAATACTATTCCTTTCACTCGCACTTATTGCAAGCATACGTTAAGTGTATGTCTCTTGCCGACGGGACCACCTTATGTTATTTCATCATGTACGCATCTATGTATGTATTCTATGGTTAGTGGCAATATTTTTGCTCGATTTTTTGGCGACATGTCGCCGCAAGTTCCGTTGAACACACGAGCGACTTTGTCTTCAGCGAAAATTCCGGCGACAAACCGAGAGAATATGCGAGGCGCTGGGCAGTGTTGCCATTTTGGCTTATTTTACGCTAGATCTGGATTATTTCAAAATGAAATAGCTTGGAAAGTGGTTAAAATGCTTATAGCTTGAAATCTAGCTTATTTCAAAATTCAAAAAGCTTATTTTGACTTTAAAAGAATTTCTACATAAAGATTTTTTTAGAGATTATAAAGTATTTGATCATTTAAAGGGGCAAATCAAACTAAAATAATATTTCTCGAAGACTTTTGGTATTTTGTGCAATTTTGTGCCTAAATTTATGGTTATATTTGGTCATTCTACAGCTATATTGAGCGATATTAAGTTTGAGAAGATGCCGAAAGTTACTTGTGGACTACTTTTAATGAATTTAAGGAGTGGCTGCGCAAAGTCCCAACAGACCCCACAAAACCATATTGCTCCTTTTGTAAAGCGACACTTGGGGCTAAACTATGCAAATTGCGGCAACATGCCGCTACCAAAAAACATGTCGCGTGCATGCAAGGCAATACGCAAACAAACAAAATTTAATTTGTTCCAAAGTCATTTAAAACAGAGGAACAAGAGGTTGCATTGTGTTAATATATTTCATATATATCAATAAAATAAAATTTATTTTAAATGTTATACACCAAGTGTTTTTATAGTTAGCTTATTTTTAAGCTTTTTTTTTTAATATTTAGCTCATTCTAGCTTATTTTTTCCTTAAATCTAGCTTATGGTGACTCCAAATTTCTGGCGACACTGGCGCTGGGACATTATGAAATAACATAAGGTGGTCCCGTCGGCAAGAGACATACACTTAACGTATGCTTGCAATAAGTGCGAGTGAAAGGAAAAGTATTCTGAGTGTCTATTGAGGGTGAGCGAGATGGTGATGTGAGTGAGTAAACGTGCACTAAAGTTAAGCTTCGGCTTCCGACGAGACCACCTTATGTTATTTCATCATGCGCTGGGACATGCAATGCTAAATGTCGCCGCAAATTTGTATGGCATGTCACCTGAAATTCCGAGGCGACATTGACAAATCGCCTCGGATTTTCAGAGGAATTTGCGGCAACCGGTACTGAAGGGTACAAATATGTATGTACATACATACTATACTATACATACATGTATGATCGTGCATATTCATTTGGGATATTCTTTGTACATACAGTAGCGGACAAAGAAATCCGGACAGGCAAAAAAAATGCTAGTTTCGTAAATTTTTAAAAATTGTGTTTATTGTTTCAAAAATTTTTTTATTAAACTTATTAAATAAATGTATTTGCTAACCATGTTTTTTTTATAGGAAAAGTTAAATTAAAATTATTGATAATATTTCAAAAACTAAGGAATACAAACAAATTTTTTTATTTGTATTTTTAAGTGGTTACAAATTATTTAAAAATATTATTGTTTTTATTATTATTTTAAAAACTAGATTTCAATATTTTGTTGGACCTCCATTGTTTTTTATTACCGTCTTTATTCGTTTCGGAAGTGAATTCACTAGATTTTTAATTGTTTCTAGGGTTACATCGTTGTAGCAAACATTTTCCAAAATTAAAATAAAATTAAAATATGCCAAAGATTCTCAATAGGATTTAAATCAGGACTATTGCCTGTTCAATCCAATGAAGATATTCCCATTCGCTTAAAATATTTTGCAATTTAAAAAGAAGAAAAAATATTGGAAACTTAAAAGTTTTGGTATCATTTATACAAAAACTAAGGGGTTAAAAAAAATTTGACTTACCGATTTTGCACGATGGCAAGGAGCAGAATCGTCCTGAAAAATAATATCGTCGGCATACGAAAGATGCCCCTCAATTGATGGTACAAGATGCTTTACTTTACTTTTTGGCGTTTACTGTTCCATCAATTAGTGCCAGATCTCCAATTCCAAAGTAGGAAGTAGGAGGGGATCCGTATGGATGTATGTAGTTTTCGTCTAAGCCGAAGGCCTTAGTAGCCAGTGCTTGTAAAATATAGTTAGGTTGATAGTGTATAACTATATCCTATACTTTAATAATAATAATATTAGTATCATTCAAAATTATATCTTTTTTTTCAATTTTTACTTTATATTCATACATATATTTTTTTTAGAAATTTCTGTATTGTTAAATAAATTTTAGAATTGCAACAAGTTTTATTACAATTCATTTTTAAATTATTAATGAATTACTTTAATTGTGGTCGTAAAAATAAAAAATAATTTATGGGACCTCATAGATCAATGAATTGATAAACCTTTACTTTCCTTTTATTTTAAATTGCACATAATGCATTAGTTGATTAACCTCCTCATATTAATATTTCAGCCTGGTTAAATTTCGATTCATTATAAGGATTATGTTTAATTATGCACATTGTTACAAAATTATTTTAAGCAAAACAATACACAGCAGATGGTAATTTAACTTTTTATAGAAATAATCATATTCGCCCAGATGTAAATTACTTATAATTATTTGAAACATTACATCGTTTTTTTCGTATATATTTACATTGTAAGGAATATTATAAGTGCTAATAATATCCCACACAACAAACTAGCAGCGAAGCAATCCATCGATGTAAATAACGCGCCAGATACAAGATACAGCCGAGACACAAACCAAGTGTACGATATACGACCAATCTCGTTATTGGTCGATGGAACCAGTGCACAGTGGTTTTTTTAAAGTTTTTTTTGGCATAAAGTCAATTTTTTTTTTTTTAGGTATTTTAAAATTTTGTTAATTTTTATTTTTTAAACATTCTAGTTAGACAAAAAAATATTTAACTTTAACATTTGACGCAATAGTTTTCTGTTAGGGCGCTGGTAAAGTCAGCTGTTTATATACCATATGTTTTGTAGGAAATTGGCGGCAAAAGTTTGGCAACTTTAATTGTTTGTTTTGGCGAAAGTTTACACAAAAGTGGAAAGATTTAATATGGAAAACGGTTGTCCAGGTATTGAAAACTATAGTTTATTTATAATTGTATCGTTTTTATGTGTTTCTGTTTAGTTGTACCGTGTTTTGTAAATGTGTATTTTCAGAATGAACTTAACAAGCGTAGTTGTGTTTCGTGGATCAGTACTTTTGTATGGCAAAGCGTTGCAAAAGGTTTTATATGCAGAGTTATTAACAAATTTGTACAGATTAATATGAAACTAATCTTTTTTTGTCCGAATCCACACGTTTTCGATCAAATTTAATTTTTCTAGTACAATATGAGTTTAGTCGTGCTAATCTGGTGGACATTTGGAGCAACAACAATCGCTCAGTTGACGCAGTACAACAACATATGTATATTGGCAAATATTGCACAAAAACACTTAGATGAGGAGAACATAAGCTTAATAAATGAAAAAGTTAAAGGCTTTGTAAATTACATTCGTAAGCACCTGCCGAAGTGTAATTCAACTCCTGAAAGATTTAAGATAAAACACTCGGAATGGCTTGCCAAAAGCTTATTCATTGACATTACTGGTCAATATGCCCTAACAAATAAAATGAATCGCCCAAAATGTGATTACGAAAGCGCTGGTCCACGTCTAAAAAGAAAATTAGCCGCCGAAATTTCTGAAGAGAATAACAATTCATCTCCCTTACTCATACATGCAGCCACAGTTTCAGCTAAAAAATCAAATGAAAAGAATTTGGCTATTGTTTTAAAAGCAGCTGGGAATTGTGGGAGTATTGATGATATAAAAAAAAAACTTTACGGTTGTGATATATACCCGGCATATCCGGCCGTTCTTAATTCTAAATTAAAACTTAGGGCACAAGGAATTGGATATTTCGAAAATAAAGCACATGTATCATTACAAAATCTATTGAATCATACATCTTCTCGCATTCTTGAAATGCAACACGAGGTCCTAGAAACACTTCCCAATATAGTACATTGTAAACTATTCTTTAGCTATGGATATGATGGTTCCACCGGCCAGAGTGTGTACAAAGAGCGTTTCCATGATAGACCATCAATTGAGAGTTCACTGTTTGTTACTACAATTGTTCCATTAAAATTGATAAATGAGACACAACAAATTATTTGGTTCAACAAAGCACCGCAATCTGTTAGATTTTGCCGACCTTTTGAAAATCGAATTCATTAAGGAAACTTCCGCCCTCATTTTAGCAGAAAAGGAAAATTTGGATGTTCAGATTCGCAACATGGAAATATATTTATATAAATATAAAGAAAAAAATATATACGTCGAATATACTGGGCATATGACGCTAATAGACGGGACAGTCTTAAACATATTGTCAGGAACCAACTCTTGTCAATCTTGCCCAATCTGTGGAGCGAAGCCAAAACAATTACTGAACATTAGAGATATGAACTCGAAGGTTTTTATGGCTAAGCCACACGCTCTTCAATATGGAATCAGTCCTTTACACGCTTGGATCCGCTTTTTCGAGTTTGTTTTAAAAGTCTCATACAGAATTGAGCTTAAGAAGTGGCATGTAAAGGATTGCGATAAGTTTGACCTGGAAGCACGAAAAAGACTGTTGCAATCAAAAATGATGAAAGAAATGGGCCTAAATGTAGACAAGCCTCTTCCAAATGGCAGTGGCAACTCAAATGATGGCAACACAGCGAGAAGGGCGTTGTTTAAATCCAGCTTTACTGTCATCAATTCTACATTTTGATTTTGACATTCTGCAAAGTTTTCATACTATTTTAACGACAATTAACTGCGAATACAACATAAACTCGGAAAAGTTTAAAGCCTTCTGTGCGAAAGTTTTTGTGGCATATCACGATAAATATCCTTGGTATCCCATGTCGCCCACTGTTCACAAAATCTTAGTACATGGGCACCAAATAATAGATACATGTTTAGTTCCTGTAGGCTGCCTTGGGGAACATGCATCTGAATCAAGAAATAAACTATACAAAAGCGATAGAAGAGGCCACGCAAGAAAATGCAGTCGACTAGACAACATCACTGATGTTTTTAATAGATCAATGGATAGTTCGGATCCATTGCTGTCTAGCACCTTTTTTAAAAAAGGATCGCAGCGAATCAAATTAAAAGTAATACCAGCAGAAGTCATATCCCTACTACAAGAACCACTTATAGAAATACCTTCGGAAAATAATGAAGTGGATTCGTCCGACGAGGAAGATGAGGGTGAAATTGAGGTCATTGCTTCAGAAGATGAATATTTTGAGCCAGAATAAAGTAAACTTAATTAAAAATTTGTTAAATTGATCTATTCTTTTAAATATATTTACTTAAATTTCATTTCTTTATAAATCTTACTTTTTTCTTTTTTAAAATAAAAAAAAAAGGTATTTTATGCAACATTCACCAATATCGGCCAGATCGGTTATATGGCAGCTATATGAAATAATGCCCCAAATCATATAAAACTTGGTAGGTCATCTAAGGAGCGTAAAATATTCATACAATCCAAATTTCAATGTAATAGCTTTAAATTTAGAGTTTATGCCAAAAAAAACTTTAAAAAAACCACTATTAAATCTTTCCACTTTTGTGTAAACTTTCGCCAAAACAAACCATTAAAGTTGCCAAACTTTTGCCGCCAATTTCCTACAAAACATTTGGTATATAAACAGCTGACTTTACCAGCGCCCTAACAGAAAACTATTGCGTCAAATGTTAAAGTTCAATATTTTTTTGTCTAACTAGAATGTTTAAAAAATAAAAATTAACAAAATTTTAAAATACCTAAAAAAAAAAAATTGACTTTATGCCAAAAAAAACTTAAAAAAAACCACTGTGCAACGTAACAGAATTACTTAATGAGCTTATTGTGGCCATTGGTTGTTTAAAGAACAAAATAATTCCGGAAGACGCCAATATTGATATTCTTGAAATTGATAACTTTGAACAGTATATAGTAAAAGATTTATACCAGGGATATGAATTCGAGAAAGAAATTAAGTTGATTGAAGACGCAAATTTGAAGGAATCAATTCGAGATACTTGTTCAAATTTTGTAACAGAGCTTATCAAACAATTAAAAAAAAGGTATGTAACACAATTAATAGCATATAGTACACAAATTTATGTATTAACGAAATATATTTTCTATTCTAGGATGCCAGAAAATTTTCAAACATTAAAGAATGTTGATTTATTTTCTTGCCAAAATATTTTGCGAGCAAGCAAAAAAAATATAGTTCCAATACTAGAGCTTTTTGACTCACAGAATATTGCCTGTATTGAACACCAATACAAAAACATTCACCTAATTAAGTGGCACAATACTGAGGACACTACAAAGTTTTGGGTTGAAGTACGATCATACAAGGATTCGGGTGGAAACAATAAATTTGGGGACTTGGCCACTTTTGCAATGGCATTGCTTTCATTGCCATGGTCGAACGCAGAAGTGGAGAGAATTTTCAGCCAAGTCAATCTCGTAAAAACCAAATTACGAAACAAAATAAACATTCAAATGCTTAACTCAATTTTTTGCGTCAGGTAAATGTATATCAAAAACTTATATTATAAAGTTAATAATGAAATGTATATATTTATCACAGTCGCCGACTAACACTCATCGCGAGCAGACGTCAGTTGCTAACCAATCGTGCTGTTATCAGTTCTCTTCTCTCCTCAGACTCTTTCTATCAACCGTTACTTGTACAAAATATTAGTTTCAAGCGCTTGTTAGCAGATAAAAAAAAAAAAAACCATGGGTGGCCCGGGGCTTCCAAACCTGGGACATAACCGGTTCAGCACTCTGGCCGACAGTCCCCCAACAAAAAAACGTAAACCACCTTCAAAAACTTTAAATGACTTTCCCGAACTGCCATCTAACAACATTGCTAACCCAAAATATATAATAATCTCCGCCAAAGACAGTGATAAAACAATCTCAGAATATTCTTGCTTCGCTGTACACAAGGCGCTTAAGCACATCAATAAGAATATTAACTCAATAACAAATTTAAAAGACGGAAATCTACTAATGCTGGTTCGATCAATCGACGACGCCAACAAATTCATCAACGCAAAGGAACTCCCAGGTATATGCAAAATAGAATGCCAACTCCACCAATCACTTAATTCGGTTAAAGGGACTATTTATGCACCCTACCTTATTAACGTGCCCGAAAACGAAATTATTCAAGAGCTCACCTCCCAAAAAGTTATCGCAATCTACAAGTTCACCAAGCAAGTTGAGGGTGTAGCAAAACCGTCGGGTGTTATGCTTCTTACTTTCGATCTCTACAACCTTCCATCGAAAATCGACATATGATGGCACACTGTAAAGGTATCCGAATTTGTTCCGAATCCCATGCGGTGCAAATCTTGTCAAAAACTCGGCCATACCCAAAAACACTGCAAGAACGATC
Organism: Drosophila willistoni; assembly: GCF_018902025.1. Taxonomy (NCBI): domain Eukaryota; kingdom Metazoa; phylum Arthropoda; class Insecta; order Diptera; family Drosophilidae; genus Drosophila; species Drosophila willistoni. The sequence goes on from NW_025814230.1 coordinate 105,029, forward strand.
CAACGTGTAGTAACTGTGGACTCACCCCGCACTCTGGTTCCTGCTCTCCAAAATGCGTGAATTGCTCACAGAACCATGCTGCCTCAGACAAAAAATGTAGTGCATTCATACAGCGAAAAGAAATACTGAAAATAAAAACCACGAAGAAGTGTACAATGAGAGAGGCAAAGCTTTATTACAAAGCTGCCTTGCCTAAACAATCCAAGCCCGACAGCTACGCCGCAGTCACAGCAAACATAGAAAACGAAAATAGCACAGCACAAAAAGCAAAGTACAACATAAACCGTCACACTGATAAGGGCAATATTGTTGGCTCTGACGATTGCCTCTCTTCGCCCGACTCGCTTCCACGAAATAACACTCAATCTCCTTCTACTCTCTCCTCATCACTTCCCTCTTCATCCCAACTGTCCCCTTCTCTATCTCAATTCTTAGAAAAAACAGTCAATAACCGAACAAAACCAAAATCACCTACTCACTCACACTTAACACAAAACAACACCATCGATTGTGGCTCAAATGAGTCATTATCTGATTCAACACCAAATAACACCATCGATCTTGACCCAACAGAGTCAATGTCCGACTGATACAATAATAATAATAATAAATAAAAAATAAAAAAAAAATACTATGTTCCCTGAATACATACATATATCAATTATTACTTCATTTATCTATGACCATTAAAGTTGTTCAATGGAACCTAAAAGGATATATAAATAATTTTGATGAATTAACGATTCTAATAAATAAAATAAATCCAGATATAATATGTCTTCAGGAAACTAACTTACCTTTTAACTCAAAAAACATAATGTGCAACAAACAATACATAGGTTACTTCACTAACCTACCACACAACCTTAATGCCAAACAAGGAATAGGAATTCTTGTTAAAAGGCACCTACCGCACTCTCTGCTCCCTTCTCTGACCAGCTCAAGTATACTTCACTTGGCCATTCAATTAAAACTTAACGAAAAATTTACTATTCTTAACAGCTATATCCCCCCTGATCAATATTTTTCTGGGAACGAAATACTTACAATAATAAACAGCTTCTCCGCTCCAATATTGTTTACTGGAGATTTCAATGCCTGGGGTTTTGCTTGGGGCTCTCCACGCACCACCTCTAGAGGAAAAAATATTATCGAAGCCGTATCAAAGACTAACCTATCTCTTTTGAATAATGGCAGTCCAACACATTTTTCCACACATAAAACTTACACACACATAGACCTCACGTTTATCTCCTCTAATCTGCATCCACACTGCAATTGGGAAGTTTTACCCGACTTATACAGCAGCGATCACTTCCCAGTCAAAACTGAAATACTAAATCAGTTTCATTTTGAAAAGTCTAAATTCTCCCCAAAATTCAAAATTGATTTAGCCAATTGGGAGTTGTTCCGTTTAAACTATAATACCCACACCTCATTCACACAAAATGCAGACATTCAACTGCAAGTCTCCCAAATTACCAAATCAATTCGGATGGCGGCAAATAAGGCAATTCCACAGACCAAACCCCACACATTTAAAAGAAAAATAATTTGGTGGAATAAAAATCTGGGAGATCTTCGGGATAAAAAGCAAAAATTGTGGCAAACCTATAAATACAAAATGACAGATGCTAACCTCATAGCTTACAAAAGAGCAAATGCGTTCTTTAAGCGTGCAGTTAAAGAAGCCAAACGTGAGAGCCTCGGTGCCTTCACATCCAATATTTCCCCTTAATCCTCCTCCAAAAAAGTCTGGCGCGATATTAAATCCCTGGTGGGAGTCCCCCCTCCCCAGCTTAAGTGTATCAGAGCCAATAATACATTAATAACGGCACCCTTAGAAATATCGAACATATTTGCCACAACTTGGTCAAAGTATTCCGAGGACTGCAACTTCAACATTCAATACAGGCAACAAAAGGCAGCATCCCTTGAGTATGTTCATGCTCCCGGTAGACTTAGTCTATCTGCTAAACAAGTCGAATACGATTTCACAAAATTAGAACTAGAAACTGCCCTAACAAAGGCTAAAGGCAAAACACCAGGTCACGACAGAATCTCGTATCCAATGCTTAAACAACTGCCCGCCACAGGCAAAGCAGAGTTTTTAAACCTATACAACAATATATTTTCGGTTGGTCAGTACCCCCACGTGTGGAAATCTGCCATCATTGTACCTATCCCAAAACCAAACAAACCATCTGATGAAGTTGCTAGCTACCGACCCATCTCATTACTTCCATGTATCGCCAAAACATTCGAAAAAATGATCGCCCGTAGACTCTTATGGTACGCTACCAAAAATAAACTGATCAGCTCGAACCAAGTAGGCTTCAAACCCAAACACAGTACGATGGACTCTCTGCTGCACTTGCAGCACTTCGTGTCAGACGCCCTTTCCTCAAGAAATCATGTCACGCTTTTGGCAACTGATTTCGAAAAGGCATTTGATCGCGTGGGAGCCCATACTGTTCTTCAGCAACTCGAACAATGGAGGGTGGGTACGAAAGTCTTCAATATAGTGAAAGCTTTTATGTCCCGCCGCTCATTTCGAGTCAGGATAAACAACGTACTTTCAAACTATCACAATTTATATACTGGCATTCCCCAAGGATCGCCATTATCGGTTATTCTATTCATTATAGCATTTGAAGAAATCAACAAAATTGTATCTAATCATAAAAAAATTCAATCAATCATGTACGCAGATGATGCCATAATCTTTAGTAAAATCAAGGACTTAACAAAACTTAACAATATTTTAAAAGATATACTTAAGGAAATATACAACTGGGGTCTGGGCTCTGGTGCAACCCTATCTCCCAGTAAATGTAAAATTTTGCACATTTGTAAAAAAAAAAGATGTACATACTCTAGTTTAAGCTTTAATAACTTTACTATAGAATGCGTCCAGGCTCTTAAGATATTAGGCCTATATTTCGACAAGAGAATGACATTTAAAAATCACTGTCTGTATCTTAGAGATAACCTTGAAAAAAAACTAAACATTATAAAATATCTTAGCTCCAAACATCCCTTAATAAATACAAATTGTCTTATAAATGTCGCCAGGGCTCTTATACTGGCAAAAATAGATTACGCGTTGCCAATATTCGGCTGGTGCGCAAAGTCACATGTTCGCCTACCACACAGCGGTTCGTCGCAGTATCAACGCCTTTCCAACATCTCCAATAAAATGCGTCCTAGCAGAAGCGGGTTTGTCAACAATAGAGGACAGAGTGGCAGAAACTACAGCCCTGCTTATCCCGAAAATGTTCTGCTCACCCAACCAGCTCCTTCAAACTGTGGTACGGAAGGCTATAAAACAACGGAGAACTTACCGATACCTCTCCACAATACGCCGATGCGCCGCTCTCTCCAAAGAATGGAATATCGCAACTCCAACAACACCGAAAATCTCCAGCGTCCCTTCATGGCTTCTTAGACAATCCTCCATTAACTGCGCGCTACAGGAATTTCCAAAAAATCACACGAACGGGGAAACTTTCCGCCAACTATTTTATAATGAAACAGCCAAGAAATTTTACGATAATCGAACGTGGATATTCACTGACGCAACAAAATCATCTGAACTCACTGCATTCGCATGCGTTGACATCAATGGTAAAATTCTATCAGAAGGATCACTACCAGAATACTACTCTGTATTTTCAGCAGAAGCAGAAGCTATTCTGAAAGCCATCGTTTAAGCACAAGGCAAACCCGGAAAGTTTTCTATATGTACCGATAGCCTATCGACTGTAGAATCTGTCACGAATATATCTAACACAAACCCAACAATCGTGCAGATACGGGAGAGTTTAATAAAAACCCCTCTAAAACTTAACATATTCTGGGTCCCCAGCCACAGGGGCATTAGGGGCAATGAGTTGGCTGACAATGCAGCAAAAGCAAAGTCAAAGTATCCCACAATCATGATACTACCCTCAGCGGAAAAAGATCTGCGAAAAGTTATTCTCAAACAGCTCCACTCTCAAAAAATCGAAAACCGGCACTAACTTTCATCACAGATACAGGAACTGCAACCCAAACTTGAAGAAAGTCAAGTTCCCTATCAACACATCCCGAGCCAAAAACACTATTTTCACCCGCCTCCGGATAGGACACAGCAGTGGCACCCACAGCCATGTATTGTCAGGAGACCCAAAACCGAACTGCCACTTATGTGGTCTAGAACTCTCTACCGCACACCTGCTGGACACCTGCAAAAAATTAGTTAGCATTAGAAAAGCCCATTTTCCAAATATACTACCCTCATCCATTCTACCCTACGTCACAACAATAAATATAAATAAAATATACAAATATTTACAAGACTGTAATTTAACAAATAAGATATAATCCTACATAGAGCCGAAGGCCTGGTCGCTAGCGCTCTTATTATATACTTAGCTTTAATTATTATTATTATTATTATTATTATTATTATTATTATTATTAAGAAATTTACGCGAAATTGTAAATTTCACGTAATTTGAGAAATTAAGCTATAGCAACTAAGACCTTAAGCTTATTGTGTGTATGTTTAACATTAAATCAAATTAATCTAGTATTAATATTATTATTTACATTTACATTTAATATTTACATTTGTATTGACTATATGGCTAAATTAGATGGTAGATATTGGTGGCTTTTAAGAATTCAATAGTATCTTCAAAATTTTGGTATGACTTTATTTCTTTTATTGTTGGTTTAAGAAATTTTGATCTCTCATGTTGATATAACGGGCAATCAATAAGTATATGAGAAATGTTGATTGGTGCGTTGCAGTGTGTACATATTGGAGGAGGGGATTTGTTAAGGATATGGCTGTGGGTTATATTTGTGTGTCCCAGTCTGATTCTGGTAAATTTCAATATATCAGTTCGAGAGGTATTAGTTGTTGTCGTTTTGTCTTGGGAAACGGTCTTGTAGTGTTGGGAAGTATTAGTGAATATTAGTTCCTTGTATGTCTTTGTGTTTTGTTTTAGGAAGTTTAGGATATCGGAGGGGTTATGAGTATTTTCCATAATGAGAGGGAATATTTTGGCGTTTCTGGCTGCTTCGTCAGCGGTCTCGTTCCCTATTATTCCGCTGTGACCGGGAACCCAAAGCAGTGATATTTTGTTATTTTCGTATTTGTTTAATATGTTCCTAATGCATGTGGTATAGTAGCTCTGTTTATTGATGTTCTTTACTGCTTGTATAGCGGAAAGGGAGTCGGAACAGATGGTGAATTTGCCTCTTTTATTGCTTGCATATATGCAGGCTGCAAAAATGGCCGCGATTTCGGCTGTGAAGTGTAGTCGGGTAGTATCTGTTGGGAGATTACGGAGTTTTCCGTTGCTACAGCATATGTTACACCGTCTATGGTTTTGGAACCGTCAGTGTACAGCAGTTTTCTGTTCGAAGTAGAATATATTTCTTTGAATTTTTGTTGGTATATTGAGGCTGGTGTGTCTGATTTAAGTGAAGTGTGTAGTTCGGTGTTTATTATGTTTCTGTAATTGTATAGCCAGCTAGGTTTGTTTTCTGATTTATATGTAACGGGGGATACTTCAATATTAAGTTCTCTGCATTGTTTTATTGTGTGAAATAGCGAAGAAGGTAGTTTTGGTATTTTTTTGGATCTGACGATTTTTTTGTAAATGTTTTCCAGCTGTGAATTCTTGGAATTTAAAATTTTAAAGTTTTTTTGAATTGCGTGTAACGTCCTGTATTCTATTGGCAATATATTTGCTTCATATAATAAATTGTTAATTGGTGTAGTGCGGAATGCATTGAAGGCAAGTCTAATGGCTGAAAGGTAAATTGTTTTGAGTTTGCTTAATACTGATTTTGGTGCATATCCATACAAGTGTATGCCAAAATCGATCTTTGACATTATTACGCATTTAATGACATAAATAACAGTGTTTACATTGCAGCTGAATTTGTTGTTAGATAGGCATTTAATTATATTTAGCCGTTTTGCAAGTTGAACAGATAAATTGTCTATGTGAATGTTCCATTTGTAGTTTTTTGCTATGGTAATACCTAGTATTTTGAGGGCGGATACATTTTGTAAGTGGAAGCTGGTGGATTGCAGTACGAAGTTACACTTCTTTTTCCTGCAAATGTGTAGGTGTTTGCATTTTTCCATCCAGAGAGAGAAGCACCAGAGTAAGTGCACCAATCCTTAATGTTTACAAAGAGTGAGTCGATATTGAAGAGAGACTGATTCTTTTTTAATTTAGAAACAATTGTATAGTCATCAGCGTAGGCGTTAAAGCTAAGTTCCTTGTGTTGGGCAATTATTTTGTTTAGCTTGTTGAAGGCTATAGCGAAGAGTATGACTGACAAAGGGGAGCCCTGCGGAATCCCGTTTTCTAAAGGAAGTGTATTGGAGTACGTTTTGTTATTGAGGACAGTTATTTTTCTGTTGCATAAGAAATTGCATATGTACTTAGTGATTTTGGGACCAGTTTTCCATTCAACTAGTTCGTCTAAGATGGAGTGGATACCCACTCTGTCGAAGGCCTTAGTGAAGTCTAATGAGATGATCGAGATGTGGTTACATTTTGATAAAGAGGAAGTGATCTGATAATCTAGCAGAGCTAGGGAATCAGACACTGATTTCCCCTTTCTAAAACCCATTTGACGACTGTCTAGTAGCTTGCAATTGACCGCTGGCCACCACAGTCGTTTCGACACAATCTTATCGAGTAATTTGGATAAACATGGATTGAGCGAGATGGGGCGGTAAGAATTGGTGGAGGTTTTATCTGTGTTTGGCTTGAGGATAGGTATGACGGTACTGACTTTAAATTGTTGGGGGATATGGGTATTAAGGATGCTGTTATAGAGGTTTAGAATTCTTTGCAGTAACATAGTGGGTAGGTTCTTAAGCATTTGGTAACTTATTCGATCTCTGCCTGGAGTTTTTCATTTCAACTGATTGAGTGCCGCTAGCAGTTCAATCATGGTGATGTCTGTTTCTACGCTTTGTGCTATGGGAGATGAGATGTGAATCATATTAGTGTTAACATTTGCCTTGTGTTGATTGAAAGTTGTGTGAAAATTGGAATTACGTGCTGAATTTGACCAAACTGAACATAATGTATTGGCAATTTCGCTTTTGTCTGTTATGTTTTGAGTGGAGTCGCTGGGGTTGGTGAGACAGTGAATGCCATGTCTGGTTTTTAAACCACAAAATCGGTTTATATTTGACCATATTTTGGAGGTGGAAGAGTTTGGATTTATTTCGGATGTGAAGTTTGATACTGACACTCGCTTTGCGATCTTTATTTCACGTTTAAGTAGGGCATTAGCTTTTTTGTAGGTAAGAATGTTTGTCGTATTAATGTTTCTTTTTAAGGTATTCCATGCTGTGAGTTTTTGGTCTTTTAATTGCTGGAGTTTTCTGTCCCACCAAGAAACAGTTTTTCTCCTATGGTTTCTATGCGATTGGGGAATAGATTGGTTAGCCGCGTGAATAATTATTTTGATTAAGTTGGCTGTTTCTTTGTTTATATTTAAGCTGGGGGGGGGGTTTTGGTGGAAAATCTCTCTGTAAGTGTTTGGAAAAGTGCCCAGTTGGCTTTATCCAATTTAAATATGGGTTTAGCTATAGCATTATTGATATTGTTACGGTCGTAAAGGTTTATATGGATTGGATAGTGGTCGCTGCCCGATAAGGAGTTGCATGTATACCAGTCTGCATTGAGTGATAGGATTGGTGAAGCGATAGTGAGGTCTATGTGTGTGAATGTGTGGTGAGTAGTAAAATGGGTTGGTGAGCCGTTATTTAGTGTGATTAGTGAGGTTTGATTAATAAATTTGAAAATAGTATTGCCTCAACTATTGTTGGTTCGGGACCCCCAGCTCCTATGCCAGCTATTAAAGTCCCCAGTTATTAATAAGGGTGTTTGTGTAGTGACGTACAGGTCTCTCAAATTTTGAATTTTGAATGTTTTAGTGGGAGGTATATATGATGAGACAATAGTAAACTTGATTTTGGAATGGATTGTCACTGCGATGGAGTCAAAACCGGATGTGTTAAGGTTTGCGTTATGGTGTTGTATGGAGTTATGAACCAGGAGAGCTACGCCTCCATGTCCGTTTATAGCAGGGTTTCTGTGATATAGGGTATAGTTGATGGGGATGGGAATGTTAAGGGTAGAGTGAATGTGGGTTTCTTGTAGGGATATGATTTTTGGATTGTGTTTTTTTATGAGAATCTGTAACTGGTACAAATATTTACAAGACTGTAATTTAACAAATAAGATATAATCTTACATAGAGCCGAAGGCCTGGTCGCTAGCGCTCTTATTATATACTTAGCTTTAATATTCTTGTGTATTATAGCTAACTTTGTAAAAATAAAAAAAAAATATATATATTTATAGATACGGTTTGCGTCGGTCAAACAAATGCTGCCACAATTATAAGTGCCGAAAAAGTATATAGATATGATTGGCACTATGGGATCGTACGACAAGGAAATTGATTGTGATGATTTAGATCAAATACTAAACATTTTGTAAAAATAAAACATTTATAACAAGAATAAAAACATCAGCTTTTTTTTTGGATTCTCGAAATGATTCATTCGAACTCTAATTACCTGACATTCATGAATCTCTCTAATAGTAAGTAATATTCAATGATTCTTTTCATTTTGCCCCAAAAAGTTTTAACCATTTTAATAATTTCTTGTTTCTACTTTAATTGTTAACCATTTAAGATTTAAGGGTGACTCACGTTATTGATATATATAAATATCAATATTTTAATAAGATCATTTATACCGAAATTTTTTTAAATCATTTCGGATATTAATTTAGGTTCAAAAGTTTTATTACCCAACCTAAATTTATTTCCATAATTATCATAAAACTGTTAGTTTGGATTTTTTGTTTAATTATTTGTCAAGAGTGTCAAAGTTTTATAAATCCGATATCATGTGGCCAGGTTTGGTTTAATTCGAATTTTTAGCTTATAAGTAAAGACTCAAGTGCCTTCTTATTATTTCCATATATGGAAAAAATAATATATTTAAATTCATATTACAAAAAACATTCATATATTATTTATATATATAAATAAAAAGCTGTTAATACATATCTAATTTGTTTTCTTGTTGCTTAGCTGGATTAGTTTGCTATATAATTTGCAAAATTACACGTACATACACAATTAATTATGTGAGAGCGGGGGAAAGGTATTTAGCACTGTGCTTTCATGTCTCAAATTGGCATAGAGCTTCAAACTAGACATTCTTCTTCATTGTCATCTCGTAGGCAGTACGCAATTGACGCCCCAACTCATTGGGGAAACGTTCAAAGCATTGAAGCAGTGAAAACTGAAAACGAAAGGAAATTTAATCACAAAGTGTTTTGACCAATGATTTGGTGAATAATTTGCTTACCATCTCCTCCAATCACCTGATTGCAGACAAAGCAATAAATACACTTTTAAAAAATGATATATATTGAGTAGTTTGGTTTGTCGGGAAAGGGGGGAACGGTGAGTAACTGAAGGAGGAATGGGATGAGCGTTTGTGTTGGGGCAGTGAGTCACCAAAACTGCCAGGATGGGTGTTTTGTTCCTTTTTCCTTCTCATTGTGTTTATTTAAGTTTTTAGAGATGTGGGCGCTTTCGAAAATTATCGATTTTGCTACTACAAAGTTTCCCATCGCCAAAAGTTTTCCCGTTAGCTTTTTATTCAAATAACTAAAACCAAGCGTGGATTTCTGTGAACTAAAATTATAAAAGCTATATAAAGTGTGTACTATTTTAAAATAGTTAGTGTTTATATAGTGTGGGAAAAGTGAAGTGAAGTAAGTATTAACGTTTTTTTATTTCCTTATTTATGTACACTGCCAGCCACTTGAATAAGAACACCCGAAAATAGTTTTAATTCGTTCTGGCATGTTAAAACTCTTTATACTCTTGACTTGGCTTTAATTTCTAATCAAAGTTTAATGATTTCCCATGAGAATACATACATAAAGTTTCCAATTTTTAAATTTGTTTAATTAAGAAAAAAAATAATTATGAATCAAGTACAAAAAAACCATTACGAAACGATATGCTATGAAATTTACATATGTGATAATATTGGATATAAAACCCAAGATCCCAAAATTTGAATGTGATCTGATAAATATAACACAAGTTATAGTCAATATAATAATCGGCTCTGCTCTCAGCTCTGCCGTCAGCGCTGCTTGCTGTCTACTACGTCTTTCGTCATCAACAGAGTACATGCATACACACACAGACGCAACGCTACATAAACTGTATGTGTATGCGTGCGTTGCTTTGCTTTGAGAATACGGAAGAAGAAGAACAAATTGTCAAATAGAGAGTAAAATTGTTTTGTTTGTATATTGATGAATTGAGTTGCAGAAAACCAATTTTGAACATGTAAAATTATTATTACCAAGGACCGCAAGAACTTCGGCATAGCCGATGTTAGCTTCTTTGATATTTTTTCTTTCGATGTCGCCCCCCTAAGTCGGAAAGGGGAATCATCTTAATTTTGCGTTAAAATATTGTAATCTGATGCAGAAGTCTGGTCAAATATACACCAAGGCAGGATAGGATAAATAAATTCTTTTGTTAATTACAATTAAGAATGAACGTAAAAAAAATGAATTGCTGAGTGTTTTTTTTAAAGGGGGAAATGGGAAGAAAGGGGCACGACGACTCAAGGATGAGGGATATCAGCGAAGTAACAGCATCTGGGAGACGTTGCAGCTAATGTAAAGAAAGAAATACAAAATGATTAGAATTAATTTTATAAAAAATCGAAGTCTTGTCCTGTCGTCTGGAAAACTCTGGGACTAACATATCCAAAATTGTTCTCTCATTTAGAAGTTTTTACGAATCTTTATTACAATTTTATAGACAATTTGTTTTTGTTATTATTACTTAAAGCTACGCATGAACTCTACCAAATCCTGCGGGTCCATCCTCACGACGTAGAGCCAGGAGTCTTTCACGCAGAAGCGTGTTCCAATCCTGGGAATGAAATGTTTATAGTAAATTTCATACAGCGTGTTTTCTACGGTCTCTTTATCGTAGGGCTTTCGTCTGTGAGGGACTGGCTGGTATCTCTTACACACATACTCTCCGTAGTCCCCTTTTATATCTTGTTGTGTTATCATTTTGTTTATTAATAGTATTAGGTTTTATATTTATTAATGTTTTGTTTGTATTTTCCAGGTTCATGTTCGTCGCAGAGTTTGACAGAGGCGTGGTGCTTCTGCTAGATTCGCCATGGTGTTGTCTCGAGTGCCTCTGAGGGAGTGGCTGGCTCTTAAATTTTTGATGTGGAATAGGCGAAAAGATTTTTTCCAATTGCTTTAGCCTAGCAACAGGAAGCCCGCCAATTTTTTTTTCGGCGTTTGGGCTTTTGATTGGGCAAGGGGCATAGGGGAAGGGCCAACGGTCATCTGAAGGTGACGTTTTAAGTGCCATGTCGGCCTATCTTTCTCTTCTTTTTTGTCCTTATGTGCGTATATGTGTGTGTGTGTTCCGCTAACTGTCTCCCCTATGTAAATGCCGAGGCATACATATATGCATAGTGAGGAAAAAGGGCGCGAGAGAGACCTATGTACACATAGAATAATTTTTTCCACGATCACGAAAAATTAACATGTAACACTTAGGACATAAAAATACACAAACAAGGGTTTTTACTTTTAGTCGAGTTTATAGGGAAAACAGAAATTATAGCACAGTTGCGGCTGGTTGTTTTAGTTATTTATCACAGGTTTTGTTTTATTTATTTGTCTGCAGTCCCGCAGTCGGATCCTTTCTTGGTTCTCGTATTGAAGAAGGTATTTTTTGTAAATTCCTGACAGCTTGTTGGAGGGGTACGCCATTAAATTACAATTGAGAGCCACGTTATCCCAATTGGGTGTGTTGTCAAAGCCGCCCCGAGCCTCCACGGAAATAAAGAGACTAAGAAGATACCCTTTAGCTGAATTCATACTCATACATATGAATTACTTACCTAAATAAATCCACACCAATGTCATCCTGGACAGGCGGTATGGATTTGAAAAAGTATTTTTTTTGGCCAGCCAAGCTCTGCCACTTGAGCCCACATTGGAGCTCCAATTCCTCGGCTGACTCTGGCTCGAAGGTCAGTGGGTATTTTAAGTCCAACTCTTCTGATATCGGCATCTCCAGCACTGGGACAGCGTCTCTAAAAGCTTTAGAGCTTTTAAATTCAAAAAGAAGCTTTTAAAATCAACCGTTTAAAAGGAAACTTTTAAAACTCTTATTAAAAAGAAGAAGAATCACTAAGCGTCACCTTCGCTATATAAAGATAAATATATAAATATATATATATATATATATATATGTTTGTCGGCTTCCAGGCAAGCTTCCAGTTGTCAGCTGGTCTTGCTTGTCAAATATGTGTGTGTTGCAGCCCTGGAACATGCATTAATCGATAGTATCAATACTATTGGAAAATTATACACTACACGAAATAAAAACAAACAATACATAGACAATTTGCCACGAAGATATCTTAACTTAGATTTTGTATAGTCTTCAAGAATTGATATTGGATATGTGTTCAATATTATTACTAAATTCACTGAAATTTGTTTGCTGCTAACTGTCAAGGTAGCAAAATTGGAGTATCGCTATGAAATTTACATATGTGATAATATTGGATATAAAACCCCAGATCCCAAAATTTGAATGTGATCTGATAAATATACCACAAGTTACAGTCAATATAATAATCGGCTCTGCTCCCAGCTCTGCCGGCAGCGCTCCTTGCTGTCTACTACGTCTTTCGTCATCAACAGAGTACATGCATACACACACAGACGCAACGCTACATAAACTGTATGTGTATGCGTGCTTTGCTTTGCTTTGGGAATGAGGGAAGAAGAAGAACAAATTGTCAAATAGAGAGTAAAATTGTTTTGTTTGTATATTGATGAATTGAGTTGCAGAAAACCAATTTTGAACATGTAAAATTATTATTACCAAGGACCGCAAGAACTTCGGCATAGCCGATGTTAGCTTCTTTGATATTTTTTCTTTCGATGTCGCCCCCCTAAGTCGGGAAGGGGAATCATCTTAATTTTGCGTTAAAATATTGTAATCTGATGCAGAAGTCTGGTCAAATATACACCAAGGCAGGATAGGATAAATAAATTCTTTTGTTAATTACAATTAAGAATGAACGTAAAAAAAATGAATTGCTGAGTGTTTTTTTAAAGGGGGGAAATGGGAAGAAAGGGGCACGACGACTCCAGGATGAGGGATATTAGCGAAGTAACAGCATCTGGGAGACGTTGCAGCTAATGTAAAGAAAGAAATACAAAATGATTAGAATTAATTTTATAAAAAATCGAAGTCTTGTCCTGTCGTCTGGAAAACTCTGGGACTAACATATCCAAAATTGTTCTCTCATTTAGAAGTTTTTACGAATCTTTATTACAATTTTATAGACAATTTGTTTTTGTTATTATTACTTAAAGCTACGCATGAACTCTACCAAATCCTGCGGGTCCATCCTCACGACGTAGAGCCAGGAGTCTTTCACGCAGAAGCGTGTTCCAATCCTGGGAATGAAATGTTTATAGTAAATTTCATACAGCGTGTTTTCTACGGTCTCTTTATCGTAGGGCTTTCGTCTGTGAGGGACTGGCTGGTATCTCTTACACACATACTCTCCGTAGTCCCCTTTTATATCTTGTTGTGTTATCATTTTGTTTATTAATAGTATTAGGTTTTATATTTATTAATGTTTTGTTTGTATTTTCCAGGTTCATGTTCGTCGCAGAGTTTGACAGAGGCGTGGTGCTTCTGCTAGATTCGCCATGGTGTTGTCTCGAGTGCCTCTGAGGGAGTGGCTGGCTCTTAAATTTTTGATGTGGAATAGGCGAAAAGATTTTTTCCAATTGCTTTAGCCTAGCAACAGGAAGCCCGCCAATTTTTTTTTCGGCGTTTGGGCTTTTGATTGGGCAAGGGGCATAGGGGAAGGGCCAACGGTCATCTGAAGGTGACGTTTTAAGTGCCATGTCGGCCTATCTTTCTCTTCTTTTTGTCCTTATGTGCGTATATGTGTGTGTGTGTTCCGCTAACTGTCTCCCCTATGTAAATGCCGAGGCATACATATATGCATAGTGAGGAAAAAGGGCGCGAGAGAGACCTATGTACACATAGAATAATTTTTTCCACGATCACGAAAAATTAACATGTAACACTTAGGACATAAAAATACACAAACAAGGGTTTTTACTTTTAGTCGAGTTTATAGGGAAAACAGAAATTATAGCACAGTTGCGGCTGGTTGTTTTAGTTATTTATCACAGGTTTTGTTTTATTTATTTGTCTGCAGTCCCGCAGTCGGATCCTTTCTTGGTTCTCGTATTGAAGAAGGTATTTTTTGTAAATTCCTGACAGCTTGTTGGAGGGGTACGCCATTAAATTACAATTGAGAGCCACGTTATCCCAATTGGGTGTGTTGTCAAAGCCGCCCCGAGCCTCCACGGAAATAAAGAGACTAAGAAGATACCCTTTAGCTGAATTCATACTCATACATATGAATTACTTACCTAAATAAATCCACACCAATGTCATCCTGGACAGGCGGTATGGATTTGAAAAAGTATTTTTTTTGGCCAGCCAAGCTCTGCCACTTGAGCCCACATTGGAGCTCCAATTCCTCGGCTGACTCTGGCTCGAAGGTCAGTGGGTATTTTAAGTCCAACTCTTCTGATATCGGCATCTCCAGCACTGGGACAGCGTCTCTAAAAGCTTTAGAGCTTTTAAATTCAAAAAGAAGCTTTTAAAATCAACCGTTTAAAAGGAAACTTTTAAAACTCTTATTAAAAAGAAGAAGAATCACTAAGCGTCACCTTCGCTATATAAAGATAAATATATAAATATATATATATATATATATATATGTTTGTCGGCTTCCAGGCAAGCTTCCAGTTGTCAGCTGGTCTTGCTTGTCAAATATGTGTGTGTTGCAGCCCTGGAACATGCATTAATCGATAGTATCAATACTATTGGAAAATTATACACTACACGAAATAAAAACAAACAATACATAGACAATTTGCCACGAAGATATCTTAACTTAGATTTTGTATAGTCTTCAAGAATTGATATTGGATATGTGTTCAATATTATTACTAAATTCACTGAAATTTGTTTGCTGCTAACTGTCAAGGTAGCAAAATTGGAGTATCGCTATGAAATTTACATATGTGATAATATTGGATATAAAACCCCAGATCCCAAAATTTGAATGTGATCTGATAAATATACCACAAGTTACAGTCAATATAATAATCGGCTCTGCTCCCAGCTCTGCCGGCAGCGCTCCTTGCTGTCTACTACGTCTTTCGTCATCAACAGAGTACATGCATACACACACAGACGCAACGCTACATAAACTGTATGTGTATGCGTGCTTTGCTTTGCTTTGGGAATGAGGGAAGAAGAAGAACAAATTGTCAAATAGAGAGTAAAATTGTTTTCTCTGGATATTGATGAATTGAGTTGCAGAAAACAAATTTTGAACATGTAAAATTATTATTACCAAGGACTGCAAGGTGTATAAACTTCGGCATAGCCGATGTTAGCTTCTTTGATATTTTTTATTTAAATTTTTATACGCAATACGTGAACAATAGACTTATGAATAAAAGTCGCCACAGTAACATTTATCCAACCTATAGTGAAGTAATGGATATATATAGAAGTTTTGGATCAAACTGCGCGCAGAATAATTAAAATGCAAGCTAATGTTTTAAACCAGTTTCCAAACAGTTCTTAAATCAGACTAATATGCAGCTATGGATTTGATGGTTCAACTGGTTATTCTATATACAAGCAAAAGTTCGCTACTAAAACACCTGGCGAACAGCTTTTAGATCACTCCATTTTTGTAACTTCTGTTATACCGATAAGAATTATAGACACTTTTAATCACAACATATGGAACAATAGAACACCGCAGTCCATACGATTTTGCAGACCTCTGAAAATAGAAGTAGTAAAAGAAACTACAGCCCACATAATGATGGAAAAAATAGTTTAGATTCTCAAATTAATAATCTTAAGCCTTTTGTTTTGTTTATAACAGTTACCTATGAAATGCACATGACACGTATTAATGGCAAAGTGCTAAACGTTTTAATTGCAATGTTGTCTAATCTGTGGTGTCACTCCAACAAAAATATTAGAAATAAAAGATTTTAGTTCGGAATTTTGTATACCAAAGCCTGGAGCGTTGCAGTTTGGAGTAAGTCCACTGCATGCCTGGATCTGGTTTTTCGAATTTGTCTTGAATATGTACTATATCAAAAAAAAAATAGAAATAAAAAAATGGCAAACAAAAGGTGAAGATAAGACTGAAGTAAGCAAACGGAAAAAATATCTTCAAGAAAAGTTTTAGAACGAAATGGGTCAACGTGTAAGCATGCCAAAGCAGAATGGAAGCGGCAATAGCAATGATGGTAATACTGCGAGGAGAGCTTTTGCTAATACTAAACTACTAGCATCTATTACCGACTTCAGCGAAGATCTTTAAAATAAATTTCGCGTCATTTTAACCGCCATTTCTTGCAACTATTACATAAATTCAAAAAAATTTCGCTGATTTTGTGAAACAACTTTTTCTTTATATTTGAGTACATATCCATGGTATCCGATGTCACCAACAATTCATGAAATATTATATGGCGCCATACAAAATTCAAATAAAATCTTTTCAATTTATTGGCCAAAAGCAAGAAATTATGGGACTGGTTCAATATCAAGGTCATGGCGAAATATTGGGACAACTTTCAATAATCGATAATAAATGGCTTCCGATAAATTGCAATTGCAAGGAGTGTGGCAGCTCTTCACACATCCGAAGAACGTTGAACGAAGATGAACTTCATTTTTAAAAGCTGCGTAAGTATTTTTGTTTTTTTATTTTGTGTTTTAAGTTTATTTTCTAATTATAGAATTGGTTTTTTTTACAGGACGTGACCATCATCAGGTCAACTGGCATAGGCCAGGGCCAGCCACAACGGCAGCAACAGGCTAAAACTAAAAAGGTGCCAGGCCGCTCCATCGGCAAGTTCTTGCCTGTTCGGCCACGCGTCTTCGCAGCACGTGTGCCTAAAGCCGCCAAAAAGAAGGACCGGCACCATCAGAGCCAGAATTCTAGAAATTACAAAAATAAATAAAATCAGCTAAAATTTAAGCAATTTACAAGTATGTAAGTACATATGCATGTGCATACAAGTAAGCATGTACGTGCATAAACTTACTTACAAGTATGTAAGTACATATGTATATACAGTCTGTCAAGAAACACTTTACACAGTGGAAAAAAGCTTAATTTTTTGACTTTATGTATAAAAAAAAAGGGTTTTGTTTAATTTAACTAATTTTTTTCAATGGTTAACTGTTTAATAGGTATTTTTAAATCAAATTATAAAAAACAGAAACGAAAACAATAAGGGTGAAACTTAAAAAACAACAAAAACTTAGATTACACATATTTGACACTGTCAAAAAACTCTTTACACACTTCATGTATCTTGTTCTAAATTTAAAATGTAAAACTAATTATAGCTAATTTTGAAAAACTTAGTATTTAGTATAACCCCCCTTAGCATTATGTACATGTTGGAGTCTTCTTTTCATAGAGTTGACCAAGTTTTGAATATAATCTAGGGGTATTTTCTGCCACTCTTCTGTCCACGGTTTGTTGGATTCCTTTTTCCAACCTTTTTCTTTAAATAGGACCACGCATGTTCGATTGGGTTGAGATCTGGGCTTTGGGGTGGTGTGTCCAAGACCTTTCCGCAGTTGTAAAGCAGCCAATTGCGTACATTAAACTCCTTATGTTTTGGATCGTTGTCCTGGTAAAATTTAAAAGTTGGCCGATTTTCGGTTATAAAGCCAAATTTGGTTGCACTTTGGTGTAAATTTGACTTCAAAATTTGCAGATATTGCTCGGCATTCATGGTGTTTTCAATTGTTGAATAACATAACATAGCTAAAGTTGCGACGCTATTTAAACCTGCAAAAATAACATTATGAAAAGCCTAAAAATTAATGTACGGGCACACTATCTTCTTTACTTTCTCTTTCCTATTCGAAACGTGTAAGTGGCTGGTCGTGTGAAATTTAATAAAATAAAATCTAATAAAATAAAATCAATCATAAAACAATTAAAAAGATTATTGTGCTTTTATTAAAAACTAAACTTATACAAAGACAACCAAACCGATATTACTACAGGTTATGGGCCCAGAGTACGTTCTATAAAAAAAAAAAAAAATAAAAATTTTAAATTTGCACATTAAGTTTTTTCTTTCTTTCACAATAGACGTTATAAATTCAAATAAAAATATCAAAGAAGCTAACATCGGCTATGCCGAAGTTTATATACCCTTGCAGTCCTTGGTAATAATAATTTTACATGTTCAAAATTTGTTTTCTGCAACTCAATTCATCAATATACAAACAAAACAATTTTACTCTCTATTTTACAATTATTTTACAATCACATATGTAAATTTCATAGCATACTCCATTTTTATGAAAATGTTTCTTCCAGTACTTCGTGAGCTATATGATATAGTGGTCCGATCCTGATGGTTTTCATACTTTATTTTTCCCGGGTATGGCTATATTAACTCAGCTTCTCATGCTGATCAAGAATATATATACTATGTGGTCGGAAACGTCTCCTTCTCTGCGTTACAAACATCTGACCAATTTTAAATTACCCTCTGCAAGGGTATAAATATAGAATTATGGAAAAGATAAAGCTCAGTTTAACGGTCAGAAATATTCTGTGTGGAAAAAAAGAATAAAAGCACTTCTTGCTGAACAAGATGCATTAAAAGTTATTGATGGCGAGGCTCCTAAAGAAACAGATGAAAGTTGGGTTAAGGCCGAACGGTATGCAAAAAGTATAGAGCTAGGGCACTTAAGCGATGCATTTTTGGATTTCGCAACAGACAACAACACAGCACGTGATATTCTAAGGAATCTGGATTCTGTGTATGAACGAAAAAGTGTGGCATCTCAGTTATCTGCGCGAAAACGGTTGTTGTCGCTTAAACTAAAAAACGAGATGGCTCTTGTACACCACTTTATTATTTTTGACGAAATGATTAATGAATTGTTAGCATCAGGCGCCAATATAAACGAAATGGACAAGGTTTCGCACTTACTGCACACTTTGCCAACATCATATGACGGGGTCATCACTGCTATAGAGACACTATCGGAAGAAAATCTTACTCTAGTTTTTGTTAAGCACCGTTTGCTCCATCATGAGACAAAACTAAACAACGCTAATAATGACACAAGTAAAAAGGTATTACACGTAGAGGTTAAAAATAAGTATAATAATAATAACTACAAAAACAATTATAACAACAAATATAAATATAAAAATCAAAATTATAATAAAAATAATACTACTCGCAAGCCATATATGTATGCATATATGTTATGCATATAAAAAACTATTAAATGACAATAATAAAGAAAATAACACACAAGCTCATATTGCAACGACCACGCCAGGTTTCGCGTTCAAGATTAAAAGTTTGAATTCAAATAATAATAAGTTGAAAACAAATATGAATTTCATCCTTGACTCGAGTGCATCCGACCACATAATAAATGAGAAGACACTTTTTAAAACGACATATCTCAGCGTGAAATTATGTCGTTTCAGTTGTCTTCTAATTATGCGTTCCCGAAAATTGCTCAACATGCTGTTTTTTCCAGCTCCCTTATTATTCAAGTTGCCCATGTTGTTGTTGTTAAATGCCGACTTAAAGCCGCGTCCCGCCACAATTTTTTATCGGATTATTAGCGTTGCTCGGTTGGCATTGCCAGATTAAAAAAAGAGAGAGATGAAACGATCAATAGACTAGAGTCGTTTGCATGGCAATTTGGAATTGGAACAGGAAATGGAATACAAATATTTGGGAAATTTCCGTTATTAATATTTTTAAAATATGTTACTGTTTTGTTGCTCTTATTGGGGATTAGGACGAACTGCACAATTAGATCCTAGGAAAACTGATTGGAGTACGGATGAACCGAAACCGTCTTCTATCAAAAGACTAGAGTCGTTTGTAAGGCAATGTGGAATTGTGGGAAATTTTCATTATTATTATTTTGAAAATATGTTACTAAATCGCCACTGGTCTCAACAGGGGACAACTCTTAACTTTGCTTATTAAATGAAATGAGCAAGGGATTTTAGTATTTGAAATTAATTTTAGGGGAGGGAATAGTTATTTCGTGCAAAATCGGTCATTCTTTAAGAATTTTTTATTGGCGATACGTATAGTCTCAGTTCAATTTGTTAGCTCGAGTGATAATACATACAAATATGTGTGAGTTTTCATAAAATATTAAAAATTGAGTGAGATATAGGCAGTCTCCGGCGGAACCTCGAAAAAGAAGTGGTTTGCGGTGAACACCGTAACTCTTCATAGAATCATCGAAAATGAGATTGCATTAGTTAAAGGACAAAATTCCCTAGTTAACGCTGTCGAGTTTTTATTTTTGTATTTTCTTTTTTCGATTTTTAAAGGCACCTGAAAACGCCCAAAAAACCAAGTTATTTGTTGTTGTAAAAATAATAATTTTACAAAAGAAAACCAAAAAACCTCGCCAGCGTTACCTGAAGAATTTAGTGAAGAAGTAATGTGCAAAATTTCAAAACGATTCGTCCAGTATATTTTACATGATCGTGTTCACCAACTTTGAAAATGGCAACTTTTCAGGAGAGCGTTTTAAAGTTTTATACACTTATATTTTATACATATTTATTGTTGAATAACATAACATAGCTAAAGTTGCGACGTTATGTAGACCTGCAAAAATAACATTATAAAAGGCCTAAAAAATAATGTACGGGCACACTGTCTTCCTTACTTCCTCTTTCCTATTCGAAACGTGTAAGTGGCTGGTCGTGTGAAAATTAATAAAATAAAATCTAATAAAATAAAATCAATCATAAAGCAACTAAAAAGATTATTGTGCTTTTATTAAAAACTAAACTAATACTAAGCCAACCAAACCAATATTACAACAGGTTATGGGCCCAGAGTACGTTATATAAAACAATTAAAAAAAAAAAAAAAAAAACAACAAAAAAAATTGCACATTAAGTTTTTTTCACAATAGTCGTTTGTATTACACATACATATAAATTCAAATAAAAAATAAAAATATACAATTATGGAAAAGATAAAGCTTACTATAAATCAGTTTAACGGTGAGAAATATTCTGTGTGGAAAAAAAGAATAAAAGCACTTCTTGCTGAACAAGATGCATTAAAAGTTATTGATAGCGAGGCTCCTAAAGAAACAGATGAAAGTTGGGTTAAGGCCGAACGCTATGCAAAAAGTATAGAGCTAGGGCACTTAAGCGATGCATTTTTGGATTTCGCAACAGACAACAACACAGCACGTGATATTCTAAGGAATCTGGATTCTGTGTATGAACGAAAAAGTGTGGCATCTCAGTTATCTGCGCGAAAACGGTTGTTGTCGCTTAAACTAAAAAACGAGATGGCTCTTGTACACCACTTTATTATTTTTGACGAAATGATTAATGAATTGTTAGCATCAGGCGCCAATATAGACGAAATGGACAAGGTTTCGCACTTACTGCACACTTTGCCATCATCATATGACGGGGTCATCACTGCTATAGAGACACTATCGAAAGAAGATCTTACTCTAGTTTTCGTTAAGCACCGTTTGCTCGATCATGAGACAAAACTAAATAACGCTAATAATGACACAAGTAAAAAGGTATTACACTTTGAAGTTAAAAATAAGTATAATAATAATAACTACAAAAACAATTATAACAACAAATATAAATATAAAAATCAAAATTATAAAAAAAATAATAATACTCGCAAGCCATATAATGACAAATACAAACAAAATTATATAAAATGTCACCACTGTGGCAAGCCAGGGCACATAAAAAAAAAAATTGTTATGCATATAAAAAACTAATAAATGACAATAATAAAGAAAATAACACACAAGCTCATATTGCAACGACCACGCCAGGTTTCGCGTTCATGATTAAAAGTTTGAATTCAAATAATAATAAGTTGAAAACAAATGTGAATTTCATCCTTGACTCGGGTGCATCCGACCACATAATCAATGATGAGACACTTTTTATGGATTCTGCTGAACTTCAAACTCCAGTGAAGATTGCTATCGCCAAGGAAGGGCAATACATCTTTGCAACAAAACGTGGAATCGTTCGTCTTGAGAATGGGTACCAGATAACACTAGAAGATGCATTATACTGCAAAGAAGTTACAGAAAATCTAATCTCTGTAAAAAGACTACAAGAGGCTGGAGTGACAGTAGTGTTTGACGAGTCTGGAGTTAAATTGACAAAAGGTGGTATTATTATTGCCGAAAACTCAGGTGAGTACAAAATGCCAATTTTTGAATTCAAAGCATATAAAATTGATATAAAAACTGAAAATTTATATAAATTATGGCATGAAAGATTGGGTCATATAAGTATAGGGAAAATGTTAGAAATAAAAAGAAAGAATTTGTTTCAAGATAATAAACTACTTGATAAAGTTAATCCTACAGACGATATATGTGAAGCTTGTTTAAATGGAAAGCAAGCCAGATTACGTTTTGACAAATATAAAAATAAAGAACATATAAGTAGAGCACTTTTTGTTATACATTCTGATGTCTGCGGTCCGATTACACCCACAACTATTGATGATAAAAATTACTATGTAATTTTTGTAGATCAGTTTACACATTATTGTGTTACTTACCTAATAAAACATAAATCGGATGTATTTATAATGTTTAAGGACTTTGTGGCAAAAAGTGAAGAGCACTTCAACCTGAAAGTTGTGAACCTATACATCGATAATGGTAGGGAATATTTGTCTAGCGATATGCGAGACTTTTGTGAAGCTGTTCTGACAGCAACATATATAATAAATAGAATTCCAAGTAGGGCACTTGGAGATCGTGCAGCAACACCATACGAGATGTGGCATAATAGAAAGCCAGTTTTAAAGTATTTAAAAGTATTTGGTTCAACTGTATACGTACACAATAAAATTAGAAAACGGAAATTCGACAATAAATCGTTTAAAAGTATCTTTGTGGGATATGAACCTAACGGCTATAAGTTATGGGATATTGAAAATAAGAAATTCATTGTTGCTAGAGATGTGGTAGTTGATGAGACAAATATGGTAAACTCAAGAGCTGTTGAAAGTGACATTCTGAATGATAGTAAGGATGAAGTAAACATTGAATTCCCGAAAGAGAGTAAGGAAAATATAGAAGATAATTTCCAGAATGAGAGTATGGAATGTTGTGTACCAAGTATCCTGAACGAAAGTAAGGATAATGAAAAAGTGAATTTCCAGAATGAGAGTATAGAATGTTGTGCGCCGAATATCCTGAACGAGAGTAAGGATAATGAAAAGGTGAATTTCCAGAATGAGAGTATGGAATGTTGCGTACCAGAGATCCTGAATGAGAGTAAGGACAATAATAAAGACAGTTTCCCGAATGAGAGTAAGGATGACAAACAGCCTTGTGAAGTCTCAAATAGAGTTATCAATGATGCAACTAGAAAAAGCGAAAGATTGAAAAATAAACCACATATTTCCTATGACGAAGATGAATTAAGTTCTAATAACTATCTTTTCAATGCTCACACAATTTTTGACGAAGCCCCTTATTTATTCGAAGAAATAAAAAGTCGAAGTGATAAGGATTTATGGGAAGAAGCTGTTAAAGTAGAATTATCCGCTCATGACTTAAACAATACTTGGACTATTATTAAAAGACCTGAAAATAATAATATTGTAGATAGTAAGTGGGTGTTTAAAACATGATGAAATGGGAAATCCAGCTAGATGTAAGGCAAGATTAGTTGCACGCGGTTTTACACAAAAATATCAAATAGATTACGATGAAACATTCGCTCCTGTTGCTAGAATTCCTAGTCTTCGACTTGTGTTGTCTATTGCTGTCCAATATAATTTTAAAGTACATCATATGGATGTTAAAACGGCATTTCTAAATGGTATGCTAAAAGAAGAAATATATATGAAAGTCCCTGAGGGAATTATTTGCAATGATGGAAGTGTATGTAAATTAAATAAAGAAATTTATGGGCTCAAACAAGCAGCAAGGTGCTGGTTTGAAGTGTTTGAGCAAGCGCTAAAGGAGTGTAAATTTAAGAATTCTCCTGTTGATCCGTGTATATATGTTCAAGATCAAGGAAATATAAATAAAAATATTTATGTGTTATTATATGTGGATGATTTAGTAATAGCGACATCAGACTTAAAAATAATGAGCAGTTTCAAACAATATCTTATGACAAAGTTTAGAATGACAGATCTTGGGGAAATACGACACTTTATTGGAATGAAAATTGAAATATGCCAAGATCAGATATTGTTAAGCCAATCTGCATATATAAAAAGGGTTTTAACTAAATTTAATATGGAGGAATGTAAATCTGTAAATAATCCACTTCCAAGTAAACTAAATTATGAAATGTTAAACTCAGACGACACATACGATGCTCCTTGTCGAAATTTGATTGGAAGTTTAATGTACATTATGCTTTGTACCCGTCCGGATATTGCAACAGCCGTCCATATTCTAAGTAGATATACTAATAAAAATAATATAGAACTTTGGAAAGGTTTAAAAAGGGTTCTGAGATACCTTAAAGGAAACATTGACATGAAACTAATTTTTAAAAAAAATATTGATTTTGAAGATGTGTTCGTTGGCTATGTTGACTCCGATTGGGGTGGGAATGAAACTGATAGAAAAAGCACAACAGGTTATCTTTTTCAAATGTTTAATTCAAATCTTATTTGTTGGAACACAAAAAGGCAGAATTCAGTAGCGGCATCATCTACTGAAGCAGAGTATATGGCCTTGTTTGAAGCTGTAAGAGAAGCCTTATGGCTGAAGTCTCTTTCAAAAAGTATTTATATTAAATTAGACAAACCTATAAAAATATTTGAAGATAACCAGGGTTGTATAAGCATAGCCAGTAGTTCATCATGTCATAAGCGGTCAAAGCACATAGATATTAAATATCATTTTGCCAAAAAGCAAGTAGAAAATAATCTTATTTCTATTGAGTATATTCCCACAGAAAATCAACTGGCTGATATTTTTACAAAACCGTTATCTACTGGAAGGTTCATGGAGCTGAGAGGCAAGATGGGACTGCTTTGAGAAGTCAAAAGAAACAAAATATACAATTTAACAAAATCTCATAAACTAAACTGAAGTTAATTTTTAAGTAATGTTTAACGTAACTTTTTGAAATGAAAATAATGTTTGTTTTGCTTAAATGATATAAATGATCTGATTGGTTTTTCTGGGTTTTTCCAATCTTAATGGTGAATGCCAGATCATATTGTAATACCTCCCAGAGTACACGCACCAGTCACAGTAATTGAATTATTATTTGAATTTGTTTTTTTGAAAATTAATATAATGTAATTTTTGAGGGGGCGTGTTGAATAACATAACAAAGCTAAAGTTGCGACGTTATGTAGACCTGCCAAAATAACATTATAAAAGGCCTACAAAATAATTCCTTACTTCCTCTTTCCTATTCGAAACGTGTAAGTGGCTGGTCGTGTGAAAATTAATAAAATAAAATCTAATAAAATAAAATCAATCATAAAACAACTAAAAAGATTATTGTGCTTTTATTAAAAACTAAACTAATACTAAGCCAACCAAACCAATATTACAACATTTATAAATTTAAAAAACAAAAAATAAAAATTAAGCCAAATAAATATATGGGGCGCATGTATATGATACGTAGATATACGTATATAAATATATACGGGTTCGAATCCTAGTGGAGATTTTATCATTTTTGTTTTTACGTGCAGTTTACGTAATTAAGAAAGTTGTTTTTTTTTTTTGTAATAGTGCGAATGAAATTGTTTTGTTAATAATTTAAATAAACAACGATAACACACTACCAGTATGATACAATGGTGCAAATCTTATTTGTTTACACCAAACACACAGTGGAAACTTGATCGGAAAGCAGGAAGATGATCTAGAATCATACCGCCCAATTTCTTTACTACATTGTGTTTCAAAAGTATCGAAAAAAGTAATGCAACTCATCCCGAATCAGCAGTTTGGATTTAGAAAGGGACATGGCACTGTGGAACAAGTGCACAGAGTTGTAAATCATATTATGACGGCGTTTGACAGAAAAATTATTGCAATGGAGTATTCGTAGATGTGCAGCAAGCGTTCGATAGAGTCTGGCATGTTGTCCTTCTTGCAAAAGTGAAGAGAAACCTGTCTGCACCTTTATACCTTATTCTTCGCTCCAACTTGGAACACAGAAAATTTCAAGTAAAAGTAAAATCTGTAGTCTCCAGTGTCCATGATGTGGCTGCTGGCGTGCCTCAAAGAAGTGTTCTTGGCCCTCTACCATAGGAAAAAAACAAGTCCTTAATAGCTTCGTATGCAGACGATGTCTGTATGTTCGTCATCTTGTGAGTATTCTGCTGCTGATGAATGCAAGAATATCTCCATCTGCTTCAGAGCTGGGCTCGGAGATGGAATACAATGCTAAAAGAGTCCAAATGTTTAAATATCTCCTTCATATTAAGATAAAATCATCCACCTCGTGTATAGCTTAACGGCAAGGTGCTACAAACAGAAGCAAAGGCAAAATACCTGGAAGTAGTCCTGGACAAACGATCAAAAAAAACACCACACCAGCAGGTACAATGACAGGCTGCAGACATAAGCAAACAGGCTGGCTAGACACCTAGCGAGCCAAAGGACCATCCACAGGCTGAAGAGAAGGCAATACTTACAATGATATGATAAGTTGCTGACTGATTTATATAACTAAATTAATATTAAAAATATAACCACTAAAGATATTAATTTATGCAAATAGCAAAATTGTTAAAAAAGATAAGAAAATTACTATTAAGTTAAAAGCTTTGTTGAGATTATTTGTATTCAATTCCTTGCTAAAAATACAAAATAAAAATAGAAAACAAAAAGAGTTGTTGTATATCTCGGATTTAAACGGATCGGACCCCTATTTGTAAGTCGGTGAGCCGACTTACTTACATTATTCCATTAGTTTAGGTTATTTTATTTCCTTTAATTTAATTTCCACAGTTGACTTACTATTTTTTTCTCCCTTTCGATTCATTTTCAGAAACCAAGTTCGGGGCATTAGAATTGTGCTAGAAAAAGCCTTTTCTAATGGGATTATCGATTATAGCATCGAATTGATGAACAATATTTACAAATTGCTAATGTAGCAAATGAAAGGCTCAATGAAACTCATAGAGTCTTTCAAGTAAACGGCTCAAGTTGTGAATGGCGTTCACTTGTAAAAAAATGCTTAAAACGAATGTTGTTAAGCAAAAATTCCGAAATAGTAAACACAGCAGATATATGTTCTGAAGTTGAAATTGAGGAAAACTTTAAAAAGTTAATTAATAGTAGTTTTAACATAACCCAACCCAATATTCCTTGTTTCGACCCATCAGAGTTACAATTATCTTCACAACCCCCAGACGAAAGTCTAATCAAAAGCAAATTATAGTGCTTACGAAAAGATTGTAGAATAGGAAATACCACTTTACATATAGATGTCAAAATGGTTGAACAGCCATCTTTCTTACGCGATTGTAAAAATGGTTATCGCCATTACATCTGTAATATGAAAGTGCAGGACTTCAATAACCTTTTGGCAACCTGCACTGGCAATTTTTCGATGAATAAAATTGCCCACATTGTTCGCGAATACTACAATCAGACGAACAATGTCTGCAATTTGAATATTAAGAGTGTTCGAATTAATAAGTCAAATTGCATGTTCTCTGTATATGCTTACTGCAATGATCGTCTTGCTTAAAGCTTAGAATTAATGGTAATTTTGAGGGTAATATTGATGTGTATTCCAATAGGTTAGAAATTTGTCACACAATAAATTTTAAAAAGACTCACCAATGCAGGGGCATTAGTCGCTTTCTTGAGCAGAAAGCACTTACAATTAGACACTTCACAGCATTTGAGCACAGGGAAAATTTGCTCAAAGTTGCAAGCAATGATAGGAACCTTTTTGGTAATAAGCAAATGATTAATAAAAATTTAGCTTACTACCGCAATTTGAAGTCCGAATTTAATGCTAGGGATGATTTGGATAAAGATCCATTTATTGATGCATATATAATGTTCAAAAATGGGTATTCCTTCATAAAACATTTATCTGCAAAATTGGAAGTATTTCTATGGAATGTTGAACATATACGATTCTTCCAAGAAAACTTCAATTTCCATACGTTACACATAGACGCCACGGGATGTGTTATAAGACCCCTAGTAGTAGCCATTAGCCAGAGGATATTTCTTTACTCTATCGTAGCACACATTACTGACATGTGTGTATCGTATGGAATGGCACATGCCGTTCTTTCAAATCACCCAGCCTATAATATAGGCTACTTTTTGAGTGATTTAAATATCTCCCTTAAGGAAAAAAAATTGCACACGCCAATCTGCAAACGCATCATAACGGATGTATGTTTTGCTATTATTTCAGCAGTTCTTAAAGAAAACTGCTGTTGTACCTGTGAGAGTACAACAACGAAGTGTGCTATCAGTTTCTATATAACGAAAGCAAAACATTTCCGGCGTTATTAGTACAATTTTGCGCAAGCCATTATGCTAAAATAATGTGTGCGGATATAGATGGCACCATTGGCTTGCAAAATGTACTACTTAGGAAATTTTTAAGAAATGCCCTGGGGGTGGCTTATAGTATATCCCGAATTGGGGACAATTGGTTCGCAATTCCATCAAATATTTTATGAATGAACGTGCGCTATATGTTGATTTATCCGACCATGAAAATAAAGTTGTTAGGAAAAAAAATAAACAATGACGAAAGCCTCAAAACTGTTGCTGGCAACAGCAGGTTGAGAAATTATGAATAATGTCATAATCGTCAATAGTTTTTCAAGACGCTTAAGTCCAGCATAATTTAGGATAAACAAGGGATGAAGCTGGGAAGATATATTCGAAAAATTAATGATCTTTCGAATTCAGTTGCCAAACAATTTCGACTGGCTCGGAAAGAAATCTTGTACCCATCCATAGTGCACGGTTCAGTAGTCAAAAAGCCCAAAAAAAGGATGGGGATCTTAAAGGGCAGGATAAATTTAGAAATGTCTAATAAAAAACTGGCCAATTATAAGGAAAGTTGGAAAAAAACGGTCCAAAAAAAATTAAAGTCTGGATTATTTCGTGGTGATTTCACCGGACCAACTAGGGTTCGGGAATCACATATTGAAAATGATGGTGAAGGTTCAGTAGCTACAGAAAATATAATTGGTTCTGCTGACTTCACAGTTCAATTTCGCCATTGTTAGTGTGTTGGGTAATGCTTGGCTATCCAACTTTATTGTTGAAGCTGTTTTGACTTCGATCATTTTCGATCACAACGATAGCAGTATCATCAATATTCCATGCCAAAACAGAAATAATCCACTTCAAAATAACATTTTTATAAAAGATGCATTAAAAAGCTCGCAGAAGCTAATAATTGTTCCTCATTGCTATGAGGCCCATTTCTACATCCTATTTATTAACAAAAATAAATTGGAATTCACCTTTTGGATCCTTTTGGTCACACTTCTAAAGCCGCAATGTTTATTAGTCATTATTTTAATTTATTTGGGCAATATAGACATGCTGCGGTCTTTCACGATATCCAAAGGGATTCGTTCAATTGTGGCGTTTACATTTTGCAATAGGCAAAATGCTACAAAGAAGACACAGCATTCACAAATTTAACATCCCCAAGTGATTTCAGAAAAGATGTTTTTAGAAAGTTAGTCAACTGCAGTGATGCAGTACTAAATACCTGCTTGCATTGCTCGAGTGCATCTGGGCAACTGGATTCCAATATGATAGTTGCATTAGATGCAAAAGCTTTCTTTGCACTAAGTGCTTAAAAGACCTATACCCTGTATATTGTCCGATTTAATTATGTGAGCAATGAACATACAAAGCAATGGGTGGGGGGCATTCTTTTTTGATTTGGGTGGGGGAATATTTGCCTTTTCTATTTGCAAATGGCATACCTAAAATAATAAAAACGAACCCCTCTATATATACATAAATTCATTGCTTGCTCAATAGATAGAATAGTGGACTAGGCCTACTGGGGAACCAAAAAATACGCGCCACGAACTCTACCTCAAGGTGGTGTGGAAAAGAGTTAAAAACAGGTGGTAAGTTTTATTACTTCTACTTAACATATGATTATAATTATTATTACACAGTGTATCAAAATTTGAACGCAATCAGTTCTGTAGTTTCTGAATGCATAGCGATTGTAGGAACACAACATTTATATAAATATAGATTTATCTTTTCCGAATTTTATTACTTTTTGTATTTTATCAAAATGACAATTTCAGTAGCATCAATTTATTTCAGTGTTAATAAAAAAGTAATGATTATGCCATGCCATGGCACAACTCTGGAACTAAATCCATTTTGAGTCTTATACAATACTGTATCTGCCGTCATTTCAATAAAATTACATTTTTTCGTTCGTAGAAAGAATCTGATTGGTTAGTAGATCTCTGCTATGATTGGTTGCGCTCAGAAGAGGGATGACCGAAACTTACTTCGGCGCCAGTGGGCACGGCAAGCGAATAGGCTGCTCAAAACTGAGCTGCCGTGAGATCGAGCAAAGCGAGACACAACGCTGTGCACAGTTTGAGAGAGCGAATTCACAAAATGCAGCGGAACCGAGGCTTCTTGATGCGATGTTCGATAAAGCGTAGGCCATTTGAATTTCGCCGTCATACAGAGCAGATTGCAGCATGTGTTATGCATCTCGAAGATTGACTTGATTATGAAGTTGTTTTATTGTTGCTGTGATTCATTTATTTATTTATTTTTTTTGAAATTTCTTTCCCTGCAACTCAATTCATCAATTGGCTCTGACACAAACAAAACATTATTTCTCTTTTTACTAAATTTTTTTCTTCTTCTTCCATCATTTCCTAAGCGAAGCACGGAACACATACACATACAGTTCATGTAGCGTTGCGTGTGTATGCGTGTGCTCTGTTGATTTGATGATGACGTAGTAGGCAGCAAGCAGCGCTAGCGGCAGCGTTTGAACCGATTTATATTGACTGGAACTTGTGTTCTATTTATCCGATCAAATTCAAATTTCGGGATCTGAGGTTTTATATCATAGTAGTAAATTTCATGGGGATACTCCAATTTTTATGAAAATGTTTCTTCTAGAGCTATGTATATGATATAGTAACCCGATCCTAATAATTTTCATACTTGATCTGCTCCAGAAGCACAAAATAAAATTTCAGCCCGATAGCTCTTAAGACGGCTGAGTAAAACGCATACGCACAGACGGACGGACGGACGGACAGACGGATATGGCTTTATCGACTCAGATTGTCATGCTGATCATCGAAGTCAAAAATTGGTTTGACCAAGTAAAATATCTTAACCAAACTCTGATTGTCTATCCGACTCGGAGTTTTGGGAGGGGGAAATTTACCCTTTTTCATCCCCCCTAGATCCGCTACTGAGTTGGGAACTAATTTTTGTCAAGTAAATGTCTGTATATGTGGGCGCAATTGTCGGTATCAGTCTTAAAGTTAAGTTGTGTAGCGTTCGGAGTATTAATGATATGTAGCATATGCATGGTGAACCTTTTGTTGTAGTGCCGCTCTTAATCTAGTATTACTGTCTCTTTAAAATTCGGTGCAGGGCCACTAGTTGCACAGTGTGTCATTAGTTAGTGTTTTTGTTATGTCTGAATTATGTCTCATTATACCCATGCAAAAAAAGTATATTCATTTTTTTTTGAAGTGTGCAACGCATAGAAGAAAGCATTCTTATTCTTGATCAGCATGACGAGACGAGTTCATATAGCCATGTCCGTCCGTCCGTCCGTCCGTCCGTCTGGATCAACGCAAACTCATCTTCACCGTAAGAGCTACGGAGCTGAAATTTTGGATGTAGGCTTGTATATGCTGCAGGGGGTATCTCGGATTCAGTCGGATCGGACCACTATATCAAATAGTTCCTATACAAACGGCAAAGTCACAAACTTTGACTTTTTTCAATAACTTCGTTATTTTCTGAGCTATTGTCGTGAAATTCAATTCTAGTGAGCATTTTACATTTGTAAACATTTGTTAGTTCAATATATCTGTTAATGACTGTGCCGAATTCGTTAATTCGGTGGAAAACAATGACTTTGAACAATATCTTCGTTATTTCCTATGCTAAGATAAAACATTTTTCCACTTTAATGGCTATAGGTAAGGAAAAAGTTACCAAAAAAGTTGCAAGGGTATACAAACTTTGACGCTGTCGAAGTTAGCCCCGGCCCTCTGGTTTTATAGTCAGATTTGTGTTGTGAGATCCTAGTTTTTAATTTTGATTTGGTCGTCCCTATGTATATATTATTACATGGTATGTTTCCTTGCCCATTGCATGGAATTTTGTATATTCTTCTGATAATTTAAGTACATAAGTGACGGATAAGTAGGTCTTTTCATTTTTGGTTTTGTCAATGGGGGATTTATTTTTTTTGACTAACGTCTATTAAGTTATCCGGGAAATCGTTGCGCGTGGCGCGTTTTTTTAACGTGGTGTCCCCAGTAGGCCTAATCCACATGATATTTAGCAACGAATTCCTACAAAAAGGTTAGGACATAGAAGTTGACACAGAAGTCGACACAAGTCGAAGTCGTGCACTATTTGATAGGCTGGTCAATTACGGTCAGTTTTCTTCCTGTAGCCATTTATATAATTCAACACAAATTCATTGCTTCTTGTCTAAATTGAGTTTGTGAGGTGACTTATGCCTCACGTAGCTTACAAATTAAATCTGTTTTAGCTATTGTATGGAAATTTGTATGGCAATTAATGCAAATATGCCTGTTACATCTAATGCAGTGAGCGTCAGATGTAGTGCATGAGCAATGTAGACAAGTTTCCAAAATTGCATCACTACAGCCAATCAATTTTCTAAAAATGTCTTCTCTAAACAATGCAGGAGGTAACAAATTTTTCAATGCTTTATTTTGAATGTAGCACTCTGCATATTGCAGTATGAAAATACCACAATTATAAGAATCCCTTTGTATATCCTGATTAATTTCAAGAGATCTAAAGTTTTTAAGCAACCCTTGGTAATATTTTATAAGCTTTTAAGGTTTAAAATCCTTTTCAAAAGGATTTAAGAAAGCGAACTCCAACTTTTCTCTATTCAAGATCAAAACATAGAAATGGTTCTCATAACAATGAGGTATAACTATAATGTTTGAGCTTTTCAATGCATTTTCGATTGTTATTTTATTGTTAAATGCAGCTTGCTCGACTTGGCATGGAACATTGACGATACTGCTATCGTTCTGATCAAAGATAATTGCAGTCAAAGCTGCATCAATAATAAAGTTTGATAGCCAAGATTTACCCAACAAGGTAACAATATCGTCAATATTGCAAAATGTGCATTACATTACATTATTTGCAGTGCAACTAATAAGTTTGGAATGGCTTATAAGCACTTGCTTATAGGCTTCTTCTATTCCAAACGGTTCAGTCTTGCGAGCATACGAATGATCAAATTGAACCGATAAGTCAAAGGAATCATTTATATTTTCATTTCCTTCTTGGAGTTGCAATTCTTCATTCTTTTGCATGTGTGAATCTCGAATTCTAATGAACGAATGAATCTTCCCAATTTTATGCCTCTCTTATCTTTAATTATACTTTGTTTTAGCGTCTTAAAAAAAGATTCTATTGGAGCATTGCTGGATCTATTGGATTTATCAATGAAAATACCCATCAAATTGGTCCAAAACGGAGCAAATACAACGTACTTGTTCAAAACAACTTGTGCCATTTTGGAGTTATAATATAGATTTTGCTCCTCTTCTTCTGGCAGTTCAGAAATCATATTCATGACATCATCTAAAATATCACTGAAACGTTTTCGAAACCCACTATTGCCAGCAAAGGTTTTAACGCTATCTTTACGAAACCTTTCTTTGGGAGCAGCATTTTCATGATCGGACAATTTAAAATAACTGAACCGTCATCTTTGAAATATTTCATGGCATTGCGTACCACGTCATTTAAAGTACGAGATAGAAGAATGATTATAAAATGCTGGAACCATTCTTCAAAATCGCCTATTTCGAAAATATTGTACCCCACTCCAAGAGCATTTCTTAAGAAAGATCTAAGTGCAGTATTTTGCAAGCCTACCGTGCGATCAATATCAGCACACATTATTTTAGCATAATGGCTGGTGCAAAATTGGACAATTAACGCCGGAAATATTTTGCTTTCTTTATATAAATATTGATAGCACATTTCATTGTACTCTGTAAGAGTACAGCAGCAGTTTTCTTTGAGGACTGCGGAAATAAGAGCGAAACTAACATCAGTTATGATGCGTTTGCAGATCGGCGTTTTCAATTTATTTTTCCTACAAGACATATTCAAATCAAATCGAAAGAATCGCATTTGCCACAGGTTATCGATAAGTCAGGAATGTGTGCCACTAAAGAATAGAGAAGAATCCTTTTTTTCGTTATGTTAAGCGGCCTTACAACACATCCTGTTGCATCTATGTGTAAGTTATGTATTTTGAAATGTTTTTGAATCAGCCTTATATGATTCCCAATCACTTTTCTATCTTTATTTGCCATTAGTGCCAAATGTTTTTGGTACTCAAATGCTGTGCGAGATTTTAATTCATTCTTTTCTAAGAAGCGACTTACATCTTTACACTGGGCATCTTTACATTTCGGGCCAAGCCAAAAAAATTTTTGATCTTAAGGAGCAAAATGACTTTTTTAGGGTAATTAGCATACAAGGAATCCAAATCTGTGGTTAAGAAAATCTACCTATTTTAGTTTAGCCAGAATCGACTTTTCGAAAAGTCGAACAATGGCCGTTTTCCACTATAACATTTTAAGAATTGCTTCTAATTTTGAATTTCGAAAAGTTGTTAAAATTTATAAAATAAAAGGCGGGTTGAGCATTCTATGTTACGGTTAATTATTTATCTTTATGGTACACAGCAAAACAGTTATTTATATGCAAATGCACTTGACACTTTTCACATAGTCGCATAGTGGGTTTGTGGCAAACCTTGCAACGACGTGCCTTTTTGTTGGGCTCCGTAACCAGCAAGTGTTTTCCAGAGACTGTTGGAATATTTTAAATGGGGACATATTCATCTTCAGATTCCACTGGAACGTCTTCCTTATCGATGTTATCTTCGGTAAGTAGCAAATTTGTTGCAAGCTCAGGCGTGCCGAGATAGTTTTTTTCAAATTTGACTAGCTTCATCTAAATTTATGGAACTGCCTATTTCCCTCAGACTATAAAGGTACTCACGAAAATCTTCATTTGGGCGTTTACGTCTATTTCGCAACAATTTATGTACTTCAATTGCTGATATCCAAATCCAAATCTTTTTAATGATATCCAATCAGTCACTCCTCGCTCACTACGCACAAAAACTTTTGCTGCACCTTTTAATAATTGCTTCGCATAGATAAATCTCTGTAAAGAGTTCCATTGAACTGCTTCTGCATTATCTTTAAAATCCCGTAATCAATTTTCTATAGACGGTTGACCTGACCCACTGAACGAAGAAAGAGAATCCTCAATATCGCGTAAAGTAAAATTATTTCTAACTACAGTTGGTGCCGTAGACTGAAGTGATCCCGCATCATCACTTTCGGATTCAACCTCGACCTCGTCAGCCACCAAACCGAAATGTTCGAGAAGACGATCTTGCAACGATTGCTTTCTACCAGTTATTGCCAAATTCAAACTGGCCAACTTTGCTTTGAGCTCATTTACATTTAAACTTAATACTTCGTATCTATTCATTTTATATTCGTCGTAGCTTTATTTTATATAACTCGTTACAGCTGAAATTTAAATTTATTTTACAAAAGTATAATCTTACTCTATTGTTAGTAATTTAATTTTCTCTTCTTTTAGCAATTACAAAATATAATTATTTCTCTTTTAATATTTACTTTTCTTTTAATTCCAAATTTATTGACTTCACTTTTGAATTCCAAATTTATTTACTTTAATTTTGAATCAACATTAATTTACTTTACTTTTGAATCAACATTAATTTACTTTACTTTTATTCAAGCCAATCTTTAAATTATTAGTTATAATTTTGACATAAATATATATTGATTTAATTTAATGATTGCATCAACTCAATTTGAATTATAACATCTTTCGTTCTGTAAACATAATGTTAATTAACATAAACATCTGGCTCACCATGATGTTGCCTTCTCGCTCGCTCGTGTTGTCTCACCAACGCCGTTTATTCGCGCCAATTCTGTTGATATGTCTATCTTTCACGAATGCTCTCACTAACGCTGTCTCCCTCGTGACGCCAATGCCGATGTCTCCCTCTTTTACAAATCTTTCCACTGACGCCGCCAAACTAGTGCGTCTAATGCTTTCTCGCTCTTGCCGCCAATTGTTGTAGCTTCTCTTGCCGCCAATTTTCACAAGCTTCGCTTGCCGCCAATTTCTCAAGAATTTCCCACTCTAGGTACAGCTGCTCACCACATAGATTCTATATTCCAGACCATTTGCCACATAAATCTACCATCTCAGTGAATAGTTCCCACGACGATACTCCAACACATTTACAAAAATTACGCTATGCCAGCCTCATTGCCACGTAAATTTTTGCAAAATTCCATAGATCGTCAATCCCTTTGCGCTTCCAGCCTCTTTGCCGCGCAAACTTCAGGGTTCTCTCTATACTGTTCGCACCTCCACAATTTTCACTCTCACTTGAACTTGGACGTTTCGCTGTCTCTCTCTACCATACAAGCATTCATCAATTGGGGTGGTTTTTTTACCGCTCTTTGTACATTAAGGTTAAGTCAAACACAAATTTTTTTCGAACTTTCTGTCTTTGGCGATTCAATTTTAATGAATTTTTCGCTTCGAACTTTTTTGTTTTAATTATAAGTGTTCTTTATTTAACAACATCTTTTAACTGCACGTAAGTTCGATGCACCATGTAAATGTACATATCTCACTTCTGACACCAATTTGTGGGACTCGTTAGTGTAGGTTTTTTCCTCCCGAATTTCTAGGCCGTTTTTACTCACAATCAATCGTACAGTTTTATTCAACATTATTTCTTTATACATTTATTATTAATTATTACATTACTATACTCTTATTTCGAGCAGCCACGAGGAACACAACCGGTCGACACAACTTGACGCCATAAAACTCTTTTCTCAATGATATCGATGGTTTGTCATCGATATCGTTGATAACCTTTAAATTATGCACCTCTGAACTGGATCAATACAATCGACCGCTTCTCGTCTCTCGACCCATTCCCACATTTATGTTGTATTCTTATTTCTATTTTTTTGGTTTTTAAATGTATTTTTGGCACAGGCCAAACTAGTTCATAGGGTATTTTCGGGAGGGTCGCCGGGGTGAGAGTTTTGAATTGATTCTGAAAAGAGAAAAAATTTATCAGGCAATGAAGAATACACGTTCAAATTTATATTGCTTACCTAGCAACACGGACAGGAAATTGGGATAGGCTTTCAAGCTATAATTGCCGTTCCTCCCGTCTACATTATGGCTTACTATCAGGTCGTCGGCCAAAACTTGCCGAATAGATTTGACAGGCGCAGCTTGCGAAATGATAAGCGTAATTTTTTTCACCTGCCAAATGGAAAACACATGAAAAACATTAATATAAGTTTTTATTTAGTTTTGATAAAAATAGCTTACGAAATGTTTCCGATTGTCCGGACCCAGTTTACTTTCCATGAGTATAAGCTGTTCGGGATTGCTTATAGGGAAGGCGATGTTGGGTGTTTCCTCCTGAGTCATCATCCTCATCATCTGCTTGATCATTGCCGTCTGCGTTGCGACCAGCCCCTTTAGTCCTGCACCTCTGTCATTATCTGCCTCAACATGACAACGTTGTCTCAGAGAAATGTTTGCAAAAAAAAATTAGTATTGAATTACAGGCTGCCAATAAATTCTTTACAAGTACTTACTTATCTCAGGTTCATTAGATTCTGTAATAAGTTTAAAAAAGAGAGAAAATTCAAAATTTGTAATATTTCGCTATCTATTATTTATATACTTACTTTGTTCTGCGCCATCTGAGCGAAGGGTCGCGTCTGTAATAGATGAAATAAGGGAAAAAATTATTAAAATATTTTTCATTTCCTGACCTTATTCAAATGCTTACCCGATTCTGCCACTTCAAAACTCATTTTTATCATTTTTTTTGAGCTTCCTTGGTCGACCATTCTGAAGAAAAAATATATTATTTACTGTTGTTATTAAAAATTCAAATTCCCCCCTTTTTTTTTTTTTGGTTTTTCGAACCATGGTGGGTGACTCTTCCAAAGATATTTAATGCGCCGTCGTAATAAATATGCCCGATTCATACTAAAAGTATGCCGAAAAGTAAACACCTCCATTTCCCCATTTCTAGCTACCTACAGATGCAGCATGGGAACAACTACTAAACCCCCCTTATACGGCATGGCTACCGCTTTGGTCACAAAATCGAACACAGAAAACTTTTCCAAAGTTGATGCCATTTCTAAATCGGTGACATATATTCCTATACTGCTTGAGCTTATAGGCTCATTAAAAAAAGTTCTAATCTCCGCAAATCGTTTCCCTACAATAAATATTTCACCAAGCTGCTCTGTAAAAGAAACTACCTGAAATGGGATGTTTTCACCTATGAAACAAAAATTTTCTGGCCTTCTATTGCTAAGAGTGCATCCCTTCACTTTTAAACAATTTTCACCTAACTCTATTTCTTCCTCCTCCCCCACAATTAAACTATCTTCTGCGATTTTCCAAAAATTTGTGGTAAAATTTGAGTTGGTTTTCGGACAAATCTCTTAAGAGTTTGCAAATAATTTTCGAAAGAGTATGAGGAGCCTCAAATCGGATCACCGATTTGCCTAACAGTCTCTTTTAAGTGGACTAAGCTGTGAACATTGTAGGAAACACTGTTTTCCCCAAAAACAAGTGGAAAATTCTCAACAAATAAGTTCAACATTCGCTGAGAAGTTTCCACATTACTGTGTCTTTGTTTTTGTAAGCATAGCAACCTGTAAGCACAGTGAAGCAATAAAAACTAGTAATACTGGTCACCATTCATTGTATCTTTAAGAGCTACAATCCCAGTATACAACAAAAACTGTCTGTACTCAGTTGCCTTCCAATTCGGAAGCTCTACTAATGATCTCGGCTTTCTTGCAAACTCTTTCGGAATGTATTTTCGCATGGATATGAATGCTTCGGAAATTTTCTCTTTGTCAGTTTTTGATATTTTACTGACAACTTTATTTGTATTTATTCTAGTCAAAAATTTACGCATGACGCCCAATTCAACAAGATGCATGCAGTCGAGTGGTATTTGTGTTATCATTAAAACACCCATTGCAGATCAAATGCGGACTGAATCTTTAAATATTCGGCTTGATGATGCGACGGATACTTTCTATTGCGAAAGTCTTCATCTGATATTAATTGAGCACTTTTAGTGCTGAATGTCAAAACAGAGTCAACTTTTCGTGAAACCCTAATGCATTTGCTACAACCGTGACTGGAAGTATGACCAGGCGTGCCAGTAACAAATGCTCTTGAAGGAGCTTCACACACAATACCGCGAAGTTCTAAGTGACCTTTTTTTTCCAATAGTTAAGCCATTTTTCATAATCTCGGACAACTCACTTATGAATTTGGACAAAAATTCATCGGAGTTAAATGGCTTATTGTTATGGGCCACAATTGCGCACGCGAACTTTTAAACAACGGAAGTCCGTCGACATTAATATCGATGCTTAATACATCGGGAAGCTTGGACAAAATAGAAAGTTTATTTAATTGCTTCGACAAGCCTGTATGTAAATAGGTGCCGCTTCCCATTGTAACGATGTTAGGTTTGTCGGAGCAATTGAACTTATAGAAGGGCTTTATGTTTAAATTATGTGAATTCAAAATATTCACTAATTCAACAGCAAGCTTCGTTTTGGTTTATGCTTTAAATACCAATTTTTCAATTGTGCATTTAAACCATCACCAACGTTTGCTTGTGCTTCTACGCTCAACTGACATGAATTCGCTGACTACCTGAAACTGGTAGTACACTTTCTTGTATGTTTTGAATAGATCCTAATTCAAGAGACGAACTTCTTGAATTTAAAGCGTCTCTCTCCCTCTTTACTAACCTACGCATTTGCCTACTACTCAACATTTTCCTAAATTTATACATTTTTTAAAAATGAACTACCTTTAATTTAAAACAAAAAGGGGCTGGAAAAAGAAAGAATACATACATAATATGTATTACATATATACATATATTTGAATAATTTGAATAAATTTGAAAAGAACAAAATTATCTTTTATTTTAGAATAATTTTATTTTTTGTCTAAAAAATAAACCATAAAAAAAGTATGCCATGTTTGATTTAAATTTATGTTTTTTTAAACTTTTTAAATAAGTTATTATTTTCAGACAATATATTTGTAGATTTTTTGAATTTTTTTTTTACTTTTTATTTATAATAATATTGAAGTAAACACAAAATTGGATAATTTTTTATTATACAATAATAATAAATAATTTGTTATAAAAAAACAATTAAAACGACAATTCAGCAATTGTAAACCAATTACGAATTAATTGATTTGATTTTCTTTCATAATTAGTTTTCATAATTATACCACAAAAAAATATTTAAACTTGGCACATTGTATGGTTAATTTTTTAACAGAAAAAAAATAAAATTTAAAAAAAATAAAAAAAAATTATTTATTTTGGGAACGGCCAGGGATTGAACCTGGTATATGCATTACTCAATTTTGCTGGCAAAACACTTTGTTTTTATTTTGCTTTCACTTTTCATTCTTTAATTTATCCACTTATTTTTCACTGCTTTTGCTTCTGTTTCTTGCATTAATCTTTATTTGCAATCAAGTACAAATAATGCTATTCATTTTTATTTATTTATTTATTAAACACTAACAACATATACATACATAGTGTTGTATTTCAAAGCAAAAAAAAAAAAACACTTTTTGCCAGTAAAATATATATGTACATATGTAACTATTCCAAATTTTATTGTGCTTAATACACAATTATAATATAAATAATATTAAATTGCACTTACCTTTATTTAATAATGAATTCACTGAAAAATAATTTGTTGTCTCACAATCACTGCTGCTCTTACGAAAATCTCTCGCAAATGCACAGAGAAACGCAAAGTGCATAGCGACGCGCAAACAAGGAAATAAAAAACAACAACACTAACAAACGAAAATTAGGAAGTGGCGCGAGCCCAAAAGGTAAACAAAAACAACAATGCAAAGTTTTATCTTTGCTTTGTCAAATTTTGCTTTCCATCTTCCGCTATGTCGCGTGCCGAAAACAAATAGTGTAATCAAGCATAGCCGACCATGCAAAACTGTATGTAAATATGATATACAATAAGAATACTAAACGTACCGGATTCATTAATTGCATAATCAGGGTACATACATATAAATAAAATATAAATTATATTTATATAATTGCTGTATATAAAAATTTAATCCGCCATCAATTTTATTTTTACTCATAATTAATTAGGGTATACAATAATCATCGAAGCATAAAATCTTCTTTGCTGCTGCAAGATTACTTCTTGTCCAATTTTTTTTTTCTCAAATGAAGAAAAATGTAAAGTTTTTTTCGGCAGCCGATCGATTTTCGATGACGACATAAGCTCGCTCGGGTACCGTCGGCTAAACTCAGCATGAAATACGCTGGCAGAATTTTTTTCTGCCGATGTCAGTGGCTCGGAAGGGTGACGAAAGACGTAGTAGACAGCAAGCAGCGCTGCCGGTAGAGCCGATTATTATATTGACTGTAACTTGTGTTATATTTATCCGATCACATTCAAATTTTGGGATCTGCACTGCCGGCAGCGCTGCTTGCTGCCTACTACGTCTTTCGTCATCAACAGAGTACATGCATACACACACAGACGCAACGCTACATGAACTGTATGTGTATGCGTGCGATGCTTTGCTTTGGGAATAAGGGAAGAAGAAGAACAAATTGTAAAATAGAGAGTAAAATTGTTTTGTTTGTATATTGATGAATCGAGTTGGAGAACACAAATTTTGAGCATGTCAAATTATTATTACCAAGGACTGCAAGGGTATATAAACTTCGGCATAGCCGATGTTAGCTTTTTTGATAATTTTTTTTTTAGTACTATACTTGACAATTTTAAGATTTTAAATTATATGCAAATAGTTCGAAGTATGCAATAAATAAAACAAATATTTTATTTAAAAATATTTTCGTATTATATATTATTGTTAACAGAAATATGGTCTAAAATTAAGGTTTTTTTAAAACACCGAAATGGCTCCAAAGAAATAATCGTAAACAAAAATCCATATTTTATCTTAAAAGACAACAAATCAAACTAACTAACTGCATTCATTCCTTTGATTTAAATAAAT
The DNA here is from genome assembly GCF_018902025.1 of Drosophila willistoni. Lineage (NCBI taxonomy): Eukaryota > Metazoa > Arthropoda > Insecta > Diptera > Drosophilidae > Drosophila > Drosophila willistoni. The sequence continues at coordinate 147,746 of NW_025814230.1, forward strand.
AACAAATAATTAAGAGAATTTTTCAAAAATACACCAAATTTACTGTTCGAAAAGTCGAACAGTGGTTCAAAATGGGTTAAATACATATACAATAAATATTGAAATATTAAATTATAATCCTTGAAAAAACTTTTTGGCGCTTGTTTACAATAGTCTATAAATTATAACATATCATATTAAATAGTAAATGATGAAAATTATTTGCAAATTGCAAATATACTTAATAATGGGTCCCAACATAACTTCGTGAAAGTTAATGGTTCAACGCGAAATGGTACATACATTACAAGTACCTATGTATGTACATACATGTATGTATGCATACATGTATCACATACACATATGCCTACAACATACATAGGCTTCAAAGCCTAATTCCGGGAATTCTGGCTCACGCTAGCTTCTACCCGTTCCCATTTGCCCAAATAAAATTTGTACACTCATATTTATTTTGATATATGTATTTGTATTTATTTATGTGTTATATATATGTATATGTATATGGAATGTAAATATTCTATATTTGGTTTTTGCCAAACATTCCTCTCAACTTCTCCATCGGAGATTGTGGGGAGGATGGTGTTGGTGATGGTGATGTTGGTGATGGTGATGTTGGTGGTGGCGGTGGCGGTGCCGCCCTGGCCGCCTTGGTCACACTGACGCGCTTCGCGTTCGGCTTCCAGGCCTTCGGCTTCCCTTGGCCCTTGGCGACACCGCGCCACGGGAATTTCACCGTGTACATGTATGTATGCATACATGTATCACATACATATGTATATGCCTACAACATACATACATAGGCTTCAGAGCCTAATTCCGGGAATTCTGGCTCACGCCAGCTTCTACCTGTTCCCACTTGCCGAAATAAATACTCATACATATGTATTTTGGGGAGGATGGCGTTGATGGTGCTGCCTCAGCCGCCCTGGCCGCCTTGGTCACACTGACGCGCTTCGCGTTCGGCTTCCACACCTTCTTGCCTTTGGCGACACCACGCCCCGGGAATTTCGCCGGTTTATTTGGCCGGCTTTGGCCCTGGCCACCAGGTGCATTCAAGGTGACGTTCTGAAAATAAAAAATCACAAAAATTAGTCCAAATTTAATAGGAAAACAATAAAAAAAAAAAAAGAGGGCGTCTAACGGCTAGACACGATAGAAGTGAAACCTTCCGTAAAACAAACTGAGAGAGAATGAGACGAAAGCAGCATTAGGAGCGGGATAATTATAGGTTCATTATAATATTGCTATAAAGGTCATATTTTTTATTTTCTTCATTTTATTATTTTCTTCATTTTATTATTATTATTCATCCTCAATGTTTTCAATTTCAACAAATGATACGAGTGGCTTATGATAGCTAAAATATGATACAAATGCTTTGGTTTCGATGTTGTCAACATATCTTTGAAATACCGCGTCAATTGTTGTTTTTGATCGTGTTGTTGATTCAGTACGATTGTTACACATTTTTAAACTGAATGTTGTATTGAGAAAGTCAATTAAAGGATACGCTGTGTCCAATGCAAAATTTACGTTAAAATCACCACTTAAAATCATTGGAACTTTATCGTAATCTTTTCTAAGTATCCGCGATACTTCTGGTGTATACTTTATTAAATTTTCATGAATGAATTCCGTGATGCTATTTATTGATTGATTCGGTGAAATATAAATTGCCACAATTAAAACTGTTTTTCCATTGCTCAATCTGGTTTCGCATGCACATATTTCTCCCACTTTAGAGAGCTGAACAGACAGTGATTCTAGTTGCTGTGCATTCATTCATTATATATTTTGTGATACATTTTTATTTACTTTTTATACCCTTACAGAGGGTATTGTAAAATTGGTCAGAAGTTCGTAACGCACAGAAGGAGGCGTTTACGACCTGAGAAGCTGAGTTGATATAGCCATGTCCATCTGTCCGTCCGTCTGTGCGTATGCGTTTTACTCAGCCGTCTTAAGAGCTATCGGGATGAAATCTTTTTTTGGGGTTTTTTATTACCCGGGTAAGATAATGTATGAAAATCTTTAGGATCGGACCACTATATCATATAGGTCTAGAAGAAAACATTTTGCGGACATGGCTATATCAACTCAGCTTCTCATGCTGATCAAGAATTTATATACTTTATGGGGTCGTAAACGCCTCCTTCTGTGCGTTACGAACATCTGACCAATTTTACAATACCCTCTGCAAGGGTATAAAAAGTAAATAAAAATGTATCACAAAAAAATATATAAAAAGCATTATGAATAAAAAGCATTATAAAAAAAATTCGACCAAGCTGGGAGTCGAAACCCCGGCCGCCCGATCGCCAAGCGAGCACACTAATAACAGAGCCACGTCGACACTTTCTAAATTGCCGTCGAGTTCTGTAGTTAAGCACGCATCTCATTTTCGCATTGTCGTAATGTCTCTTTTTCGAGACACGCGAGCACACTAACTACACAACTCGACGACAATTTACGAAGTGTCGACGTGGCTCTGTTGTTAGTGTGCTCGCTTGGCGATCGGGCGGCCGGGGTTCGACTCCCAGCTTGGTCGAAGTTTTTTTCATAATGCTTTTTATTTGTTTATAATGCTTTTTATATATTTGCATCTCATTCTCTCGCAGCGAGCACACTAAGTACAGAACTCGACGGCAATTTACAAAGTGTCGACGTGGCTCTGTTGTTAGTGTGCTCGCTTGGCGATCGGGCGGCCAGGGTTCGACTCCCAGCTTGGTCGAAGTTTTTTTCATAATGCTTTTTATTTATAATGCTTTTTATATATTTGCATCTCATTCTCTCGCAGGCTAAATACTATAAGATTTATATGTGTCTCTGTTTAGTGTCGCTTTTTCGTTTCATCGAGTCTGAAATCACTCCCAACGATTCTAAAGAAGTTTTCACTTCAAAACCAAAAATACTTACACAATTATTAAAAACGAACTTCATGCTTAGCGATCGTGCTTAGAAATGTGCTTAGAGCTGGCAAACTCTATGCTTGCTATCGCAAGCTATTTATTATCGATACTTTGGATATCGATATTTTGATTGGTCGCCGACCCTTTTGAGTCGAATTGGAATATTTAATTGAAAGTAATCTTGAATGTTGTCCAAATATTTTGCCATGATCTTCTTAGTGAACCAGTCCCATAATCTCTTGCTTTTGATTTTTTTTTAATTTTGTATGGCACCAAAAAGTTTTCGCTCATTTTGTGGGGTGGTCGAAATGACCATATGATGAGTAGCGAATTAAAAAAATGGTTGGGCAAATTGACATTAAAAAATATTTGCCGACGAAAGGCATTAATGCATTTTTCTCGAAAACGTTACGAGGAATTTTTAATAAATTTACCTAAACATATTCCAGAAAGTCATACCTAAATTCTGGCATTCAATCTTACTTGAGCCGTTAATACATAGGCGAGTTTTTACCCAACGAAGTTAACCCATTTTTCGCACATTTATGGTGGGGCGAAATGATCATATGATGAGTGGCGAATTGAAAAAACAGCTGGGCCAATCGACATTGAAAAAAATTTGCCGGCAAAAAGTACCCCCCCATGTATGCATTTTTCTCGAAAACGTTACGAGGAATTTTGAATAAAATTACCCAAACATATTCCAGAAAGTCATTCCGAAATTCTGGCATTCAATTGAGCCCTTACCATATAGTCGAGTTTTTCCTTATAAAGTTGGCTCAGTTTTTCACTCATTTTGTAAGGGGCGAATTAAAGGAGCAAGAAGAAGAACGTTGGCGAATTGCATTTGGTGAAAAAATTTTTGTTTCCTGAAGGTACTCCCACATTTATGCATTTTTCTCGAAAACGTTACGAGGAATTTTTAATAAATTTACCTAAACATATTCCAGAAAGTCGTCCCGAAATTCTGGCATTCAATCTTCATTGAGCCCTTACCACATAATCGGGTTTTTTCCCTATAAAGTCGGCCCAGTTTTTCACTCATTTTGTAAAGGGCGAATTAAAGGAGCAAGAGGAAGAACATTGGCGAATTGTATTTGCTGAAAAAATTATTGTTTTCTGAAGGTACTCCCACATTTATGCATTTTTCTCGAAAACGTTACGAGGAATTTTGCTGAAACTCTCTAAACATATTCCAGAAAGTCATACCTAATTTCAGGCATTTAAAAAAAATTTGGACATACAGAGGAAACTATAATTCCACAAACTGGGAGCACAACAGGGATAAATCCAACATGCAAGTTAAGATGGACAAGAGGGTATAGCGGATGCATCTGCAATATTGGCAGTGGCCACGATCGCTGGGTAACATGAATGTCTAAATTTGTTTTTAGCTCTCGGGTGCAGGGTTGGGTTGGATGTAACCCACGCATCCACTTGTTGCTATGTGTGGTGAAAGTCCCGTAAATCCTTGGCGCATATGTCCACTTTCTCTGTGGCTGCGCGCCCATTCATTCCTTGTCCTTGTCTTCCTCGCTTGTACATATTGATTTCCATCACTTTCTTTCGCCTTCCCATTGGCCGCCACTCGTATCCCGTTGACTTTCGCTGCTTTCCCTTTTTCTGGCGGCGCTGCCGTCGCCCGTCGCTGCCCTCAATCCGCTTGTCATACCCAACTTTGCTCAAATTATTTCCACATTACAATTATGCATACATATATATTTGTTGTATTTAAACTAAATCTATTATTTAATAATAATTAGCCTGATTAATTCCATGTATAATGTTGATTATTTTCATTTATATCGCAATCCAATGCACGCATTGTATCTATTGGATAGAGGGCTTCCCCATTGCTCATCCCTCCCCCTTCGGCTTGCACATTCCCTTTTCCAATCCGCAAACCATTATCGTTTTACATGTTCTTCACTCTCCCCCCTACTCCCCGGTTCATAACATGGCCGTCACTTGGCTTTGTTTTCGGCACCATGCATTACCCGCACCCGTCTCGCGGGCTTGCTTAGCCATGACTTTGTTCGCAAAATTTCGGCAGTTTGTGCTCTCACTGCTTTCGATCTCGTATGCGTGACTAGAGCTGGGAATCCATCGATGGTTGCTCCACTCGATATTTTTTCCATCGATGGAAAAAACCATCGATACTATCGATGGTTCCATCGAAAATTTAAACGAGTTATTCAACATATATATTTTGGTGTCGTTTTTCAATATTACAAAGTTTCAAATATTCGAAAAGGGACAACCAAAAGTATCAGAACTCATGACCTTGCCTATAATCATCGTTACGATTTATCTAGCGTATAATTTAACTACTATAAATTTGCCCTTTATAAATTAATTCAACCGAAAATATATTAAAATGATTTAAGCTTGTAATTTCTGAATGTTCTTTAATATAAAACAAAAAAGGTGACTTCTCGTCCTAAATACTACAAAACAAAAGGTGATTTCAAAACTTAATGCTAATGAGAGGTTCTTATTGTACTCTTAAATACTACAAAACAAAAGGTGATTTCAAAACTTAATGCTAATGAGAGGTTCTTATTGTACTCTTAAATACTACAAAACAAAAGGTGATTTCAAAACTTAATGCTAATGAGAGGTTCTTATTGTACTCTTAAATACTACAAAACAAAAGGTGATTTCAAAACTTAATGCTAATGAGAGGTTCTTATTGTACTCTTAAATACTACAAAACAAAAGGTGATTTCAAAACTTAATGCTAATGAGAGGTTCTTATTGTACTCTTAAATACTACAAAACAAAAGGTGATTTCAAAACTTAATGCTAATGAGAGGTTCTTATTGTACTCTTAAATACTACAAAACAAAAGGTGATTTCAAAACTTAATGCTAATGAGAGGTTCTTATTTAAAAAAAAATCAATTCGTTCCAATATCACAGTTATTTTAAAGTAGCCATTGATTTTTGTTAATAAAAACCAATGTGTTCACTTGTTTAGGTTTTAAACATGCTCTCCGTTCCGTCACAATAGCTCCTGTTTTACTAAATGTGCGCTCTGATTCAGCTGAACTTGCTGGTATACACAAGAATTTTATTGCGCATTGTCCAAGTGCAAATAAATGTTCCTTGTTAATCTGTATTGTAGAAAGTACAATTATGAAAGTTGTTAAAAAAAACTACACTTAACTTACCTGCCAATATTGGAGCGGATCGCTGTCATGAGGAGCATTGCGCTGCTCCATATATTGGCGAATGGTAATAATTGAGTCCGCCCGTGAACTTTTGTTTTTTTCTTTTATTTTTCCTGCCATGCATTTAAATAAAAATGGAGTCTCCTCATCATTCCTTGGCAGTTCCTCTGTGGAGTTTTTAGATCTCACGCCCTGTATTACATTATGAACCTCTCCCTCCAACATCAACATGGCCTGCTGGGCATTTGACGGATTTTGGAAACCCTCCTTTTTGAAGCGTGGGTCAAGAAGAGTTCCAAGGCGTGGTGCTGATCTATTCTCATATGAGAATAGCCTTTTTTTTACGTTGCTCTGTAAAAACTCGCAAGTTTCTCTCCCTACAGGTGTTAACATCTGCTCATGGAGCTCTTCCAAACTTTGCGATAAGGCGAAAATTGCAGGAGCAATTAATGAAATTGTAACGCCCTTTGCAGCAGACGCATGTTTTGTGGCTTTTTCGAACGGTTCCAAAAGCGAGCACAAGTCCTTCAAAATCCGAAATTGATCCTCTGACAGTGGAATCGGAGCATTATGACATCTTAAAAGGGTGCCAGTTAGGGGCTCCCTTGTCCGCAACACTCTCTGAATCATTTGTAATGCGCTGTTCCAGCGAGTAGGGACCTCTTGCAATAGAGAGCAAGGATTTTCGGTGCCTTGGGCATTTTTGAACTTTGCATAAGCAATAGCGCTACTCTTAAAGTAGGACACTATTCTTTTTGTGATTTTTAAAACGTTTTGCACATTTTCCAGATTTAAAGCATCTTGCACAACAAGATTAAGAGTGTGCGCAAAACACGGTAAGTGTTTCTTTTTCAATAATTCGCACGCTTTAATCATAGATGCTGCGTTGTCGGTCACAATGGTGTGCAGTTTGTCGAACACTTTCCACTCATCGCATATTTCCCGCAATGTGTTGGCAATATTTAGACTTGAATGGTTTGTCTCATCCATTAGTGGCTTTGTAGATAGCACTGCCGTCTTAAGCTCGAAATTTAAAATAAAGTGACACGTTACAGTTAGATAACTAACATTTGCACGAGATGTCCATGCATCTGTTGTGATAGCGCACGAGTCAACGGAGTCAAGAATGCCCTTCAATTTCTCCGTCATACTCTCGTTCATATTTTTAATATGCGTGTCCCGCAGAGTTTTTCGACAGGGCATGACGTATCTAGGGTCCACCACCCTCATCAAGTTTCTAAATCCAATATCTTCGACAACGCTAAATGGTTGCAAATCCGTTGCGACCATTGCAGCAATGGCTTTGTCAATTGCTTCCTTTTTGGAAGATGTTGGACCGTAAACGTCTGTCCGTGTTAAATATCGCTCTAACTGAGAAGACGTATTTTCGTTATTAACTTGCTGGGCAAGAGGATGGGCCCGTTTTAAGTGCTCTAACAAGTTGGACGTGTTTCCGCTTGTCTTGTATTCTTTGCCACAATAATGACATTTTGCAAGTTGTTTGTTTGGCAATTTGTCAAAATGTGCCCACACTGCGGAAATACACTTTTTGCGCTTAGGCTCCGGTTCAGATTTTGAACAAGATGGTTCATTTGATGATGTTGGAGAGGGATCATGATCTTTTTCTAAAAAAAAAAAAATTCTTAAAAATTGTCCTGTAATTGTTTCTTTTTAAAATGCTTACGGGATGAGGTCAAAAACTTGTCCATTTTAAAAGAGGAACTGCCAGGGTTAAAAATGTACTTTAATAGAGTAAAAGTAAGTACACCTGTATGTAAAGAAAGGCAGAAAAAATTAATAATAACAAAATCTTACTATATATTGCAAATTACTTACACACGTGTTGGAACCAAAAAGAAATTCGATATATCGACATCGAAAAATTTCCATCGATTTATCGCACTCCATCGGTTCCATCGATAATATCGATGGTGCCATCGATGGTTTTCCCAGCTCTATGCGTGACGTAGGCAGAGAGCACCCATTGGCCACCGGTACTCCCTCTCGCGGTTATACACGCATAGTATACGTGTAGTGTGTATGCTTATTCAGCGTATTCGTACATGCATTGTATTTTAATGCAGGGCCCGGCACAAAGAGAGCGCTAAAAAAGTTTAGTTGTATGTGTGCACTTGCTTGTGTGCGTATGTTGCTTTACACTGCCCAAAATGAAACTTCATCAAATTCTGCCTCAAATCAAGAAAACGAGTGCAGCAAATAATCTTATGCAAGAAAAAGATAGAGAAAACAAAGCAGCGATCAATTTTTTCATGTGTGTTCTCTCAACAAAGCGACATAGATCTGGTTGCGTCGAAATGCTGAGGGAAACTAAAACCCACCCTCTCGCTCATGATAATTTTGTGTGAGGACTTCGGCAGCTGTTCGGTTACACGCATACGAGGTGCCGAACAAGTTCGTCCCCCGGGGGATATGAGTGCCGGGCTCTGTTTTAATGTATGCATCTCTATTATGGCCTCTCTGTGCTCTTAAATTGTCTCCCTGGGCCAATGCCCTTTTTCGCTTGCATTTATTTGCTCTTACACAGCCGATTTCGTCTATTATGCCTCCCACGCATCTTCCCGCTTGTACGAAATCGCCAGTGGTTGCGTGTGTTTCGATCGACCATGTTTGATCGTAACTCATTTGCCTTGAATTGGTTCGATCGACCAGTAACGAGCTTGCTCGTATATCGTACATTTGGTTTGTGTCTCCGCTGTATCTTGTATCTGGTGCATCATTTACACCGTTGGATTGCGTTGCTGCTAGTTTGTTGTGTGGGATATTATTATCATTTATAATATTCCTCACACTCCCCCCCTTCTTCGGGTGGGCAGGGGAGGGGGGGCAACCCTGTCCCTTGTACCTTGTGTTTATTTTCTATGTGCGTTTTCTTGTCTCATTTTTCTTTTTTTTATGCTTGTGTGTCTTTTTTCTTTTGTCTTTTGCATCGGCTTTTTATACCCTTGCAGAGGGTATTATAAAATTGGTCAGATGTTTGTAACGCACAGAAGGAGACGTTTCCGACCCCATAAAGTATATATATTCTTGATCAGCATGAGAAGCTAAGTCGATATAGCCATGTCCGTCTGTCCGTCTGACCGTCTGTCCGTCTGTGCGTACGCGTTTTACTCAGCCATCTTAAGAGCTATCGGGATGAAATTTTTTTTGGGAGCTTTTTTTTACCCGGGTGAGATAAAGTATGAAAATCTTTGGGATCGGACTACTATATCATATAACTCTGGAACAAAAATTTTTGCAAAAATTGGAGTATCCCCATGAAATTTACCAATATAATAGAATTTGATATAAAATCTCAGATCCCAAAATTTGACCCTGATCGGATAAATAGAACACAAGTTACAGTCTATATAAATCGGCTCAAACGCTGGTTGCTGCCTACTACGTCATCATTAAATCAACAGATGCCATAGTACAAACTAGGGTTGTGAAAATCTGTAAAAAATATCGTATCGATGATTATCATTGTTTAAAAATATCATCAGGTCTTTTGCGATATTTATCACCAAAATATATCGATATATCGGATATTTCTGATTTTTTTCTATTTCTCTATAAAAATCGTAAACCCGCCAAAATAACATTAACTTTAAATGCATTCTAATTTTTGTTTATTAATTAAAAATAAAACAATAAACTTTTTTCAATTAAAGAGATCTTAAGGTTGAAGTAAGGATACAATAAAATAATAAAACTTAAAAGACTTCATTTCATTTTTTAAACAATGAAAAATGAATTACAGGTTTGTAGAGTGGTGTAAGTAAAATTAGATATATATGTAACATGATTTTACCTCCAAAATTCTTTTTTTAAGGATTTCAAAAAAACTCTTTGTTTTATATGAACATCTGTCATGCGGCTTCGCGTGTCGCAGACAACGCATTTTATGGCGGAGGCCAGCCGCTCTGAAGGAACCGAGCTACCTGGTGTTATAAGGTAACTCATGGCCAATTTTGATAACTTCGGTAAAGTGTTTCCCTGGGATTTCCAAAACTCTAAGGGATCTGTCTCCCAGGGAGCGAGTGGTAAATTTAAAAATAGTTTTATTTCTGTATTTTCCATGGCATCTGTATTTGGGTTTATGGCAATTGATCTATTATGGGCCTCTAGGAAGCTTTCGTTTGTTTCTACTTCCCTCATCTCATCAAGTTGCCTTCCGTTTGGACCATTGTCCATTGAGTTCTACAGAAAAAAAAGAGAAAATATACTATAGCAAAAATCTTTATATAAATGTCAACAATAAATAATCTCTTCAAACAATAGATTTAGTTTAATTTATTTAGTTTAGTTAGTTATTATTATTGTCAAATATATTAGGTTTAGATTAATTAATATTATACTAAAGCTCGTAGTTAAAAGTTAATTCAAAGTGGTCTTAATAATGTTTTTAACATAATTTTACATACTCGTTTTTCAGTGATGTCTGCCGATGCCTCGGTGATAATGTCTTGAATAGCTTCTTGAGCATTGAGCGGCGATAAATATAATTTTTTAAACCGGGGGTCCAACATTGTTGACTTCACCAGTGTTTTGTTGTTTTGAAAAGATTGAAAACGGTCTTCAGAAACTTTTAGTAGAGTTTCTTTAGTAAGTTTTCCTTCAGCCGATTCTACAGTCAATGTACGTATTTTATTTATCAGTAAGGATATTAATGGAATTACCATGCTAACTGTGACGTAGTTTTCACCGCTTATTTTTTCTGTTGCGTTTTTATACGGACTTAGCAAATCACAAAAGTCTTTGCATATATCTATTTCGTGAGCTGTTAGCATGTCTGGCAATCCCTTCATAGAAGTTGATCGTTTTATTAAAACCAATGCTACTTTATTTGAAAGTTTGAGAAAAGAATCAAGCATGTCGAGACACGAATTCCACCTGGTGTCTACACTTTAGACAAGAGTTTTTATTCGACCTTCTGCTATCCCTTCGTCAGCCTGTAACTTTCGCAGCATGTCCATGGCTGCAGGACTGTGTTTGAAATGAGTAACAATTTTCTTCACCTTATCCAAAACTTTTGAGAAAGATGCAATATTTTTTACCACATCATCGACAACCAGGTGAATTGTGTGAGCAAAACAAGAGACGTGTTTGCCATTTCCTACAAATAGACGTGACGCTGCTTTCATGTTGTTAGCATTGTCCGTTGTAAGTGTTCTCCACTTATACCGATCTATTTGAAATTCACGGCAAGCAGTCTCCATTAAACTACATATATAGTCGCTAGTGTGTGACTAAATAAAATCAAAGATTTAAGTTAGGAATTTTCTTAAAATAAATAAGCATATGACATGACGAAACAGAACACAAAACACATACTTACAGTAAAGAACATTTAAACACGTAGACTTGACAATACAGAACACATAGACAAAAATTACACAAATTTAAAAAAAGCTAACCTGTGACATTCTTGCTGCTTGCAAGCAAACCGCCTGTAGAGAATTATCCTTTATAAAATGTGCGGTTACGGTGAGATACGACCGAGTTGAATTGGTTATAGTGACACTGTCACAGGTGAAAGCTATGTTCTCAACACCTTGGAAAATTGTTCTAACCTTAGCCACACATATGTCGTATTTCTCTTCAATGAGATCTGTTACCTGTAAATTAGATTTAAAGGGAAACAAATATATTCAAATTTCTAATTAAATCCAAAGCACTTACCTTGAAACGGCTTGGAATTTTGTATTTTGGTACACAAATTTGTAACAAATTACAGAGGCCTTCCTTTTCAACACCACGTACAGGCAGGTTGTCTTTGCAAATCATATAAACTATTGCTGCCGTAATATCATTATGCTTATCTAAAATTTAAAAAAAGGGTTTAAATAAAATTATATTCAAAATATAAAATAAGAGAATGTTTACCTTTAGCAGACGCCGAACACTTAAACGCGTTCTCAATAGATGTTTGTCCATCAGAATTGTGGTTCAGCTCATCTGGTTTATTCGGTTTCTGAATAAGAACATTAGAAAATTTATATGTCCAAATATTATTCCAAAGCTTGTTGTTGGTTTTTGAATATAATTAATTTTTAAGCGAAAAGTTTGTATTTGGCGAAACATACACATACACGTATACACACATACATAAGAATATAGAGGCCTAGTGACGCGCGCACACACACACTGTCAAAAAATTGCGCGCCAAAATTCCTGAGACTTTTCTGGCATTACATATTTCTTACCTTAACACATGTTGAATGCGCTTCCGGGTGCTTGTTCCTCAAGTGTGACAGGAGATTACTAGTGTTACCACTTGATTTGATAACTTTTGAACAAAGGCTGCAGGTGGCATTTTGTGCGTTTATTTTTGTATAAAAGTTTTTTGCCGAGCTCATCTTTCTTTAAGATTTTTAAGTGAAGTGTGACCAGCCATAATATCAAAAAATATATTTCCAAATAATATCGATATGCGATATATCAGGGAAAAAAATATTTCGATATAAATATTTATTTTTTTTGTAAAAATATCGATATATTTGATATTTGATATATTATCAACAACCCTAGTACAAACACAGGCATGGCTACACTGTATGTGTGTGTGTGACGATCAAACTTGTAAGAATTTTATGAATACATACATTTGTAAGTTGGTATGTATGTATGTACATATGTACAGCTGCATATGTACATATATGTCTATATACATATATACATATATATATATATATATATACATATATATATATATACATATTTATGTATGTCTGTATGTGCATACAAATTTAATGAATATTATTTACATATGTACATACATATGTAGGGATGGATGTACGTATGAACATATTTTTGTAGGTATCTACATACATACATACATATGTGTATACATAATTATGTATGTAATAAAATATTACAGCGTAGCATTTTAAAATAATACATTTCTACTTTTAATGTAATCAATATCCTTAAATTTTTTAGATAACAGTATCAGGTATTACATTACGAATGTTCTAATTTTTTAAGCATATGCTATTGAATTTTAGTTTTTAATACATAAGTAGATTGTTCTACCTATCGATTATTTCGATAACAACACAAAAGGTATCGATTTAGTGTAAGATGGCGATAAACAAGATATTCCGTTGGCAATTATGGTGTCAAATTTTAAAAATTTCAACTTCGGTAATTTACCATATATTAGTATTGTATTAAGTGTTGAATAAAGTGTTAATTGCGAAAAAATACTATCTGGTTTGGTAATATTTAGTATTTTTGCGGTATTTCAAACAAGTGTATAACAAGTGTATTTTTACGCTTGGTCACATTAAAAAACGAATAAGAAAGAATAATTGCGCGTTTTCCAATTGATTTTTAATAAGAAACAAAAACATTTAAATTTCATAGTAATTTGTGCTTTTGAAAAGTGTGTGCGCTTCCTATAAATTTCGCGTTCGCGAGTGAAGTCAGTGCTACTTTTTGACGAACAAGTTTTGGAAAACATCGCCAGTTAATTTTTTGCGTTTGTACTAGTCTTTTTTAAGACTTCTCTCTTTCTAACTATTCATCATATTATCTAACTTTCAGCTTTATTTTACATATCTAAATTATATTATCTTACTTTCAGCTTTTTTTCACATCTAAATTATATTATCTTACTTTCAGAATATACCATATTACTTTTTTAGACAACTTATTTATAATATAGCATAATTTTAAGGTTCTAACATGCCTCGCTTGTCGAGAAAATCTGCTGAGCAACGACGACGAGAAGCTGCAAATCGGGCTCTTACTTACCGCCAAGAAAATGGCAGCGAGGTTCGCGAGAGAAATACGCAACGCATGGCAAATAATCGGCAAAATGATTTGGAAAGACGGGAAAGGGATCGTAGACAGGAAGCACTAGCACGTGCTAGACGACGAGCCGATAGAGCCTACAGGCTACAGGAGCAGCAGGCCAACTCTGCCCAACATATTCTTCGGAGACAGGATGACGCGTTCAGGCAGCGAGAGCGCGAACGGGACGCAGAAGCCCACTTCGTTGCTCGCCAAGATCCTGATTATCGTTCGATGGAGCAGGAGTTCAACACTGCTCAGCACATCGCTCGGAGACAGGATGACGCGTTCAGGCAGCGAGAGCGCGAACGGGACACAGAAGCCCACTTCGTTGCTCGTCAAGATCCTGATTATCGTTCGATGGAGCAGGAGTCCAACACTGCTCAGCACATCGTTCGGAGACAGGATGACGCGTTCAGGCAGCAGGAGCGCGAACGGGACGCACAAGCCCACTTCGTTGCTCGCCAAGATCCTGATTATCGTTCGATGGAGCAGGAGGCTAACACTGCTCAGCACATCGTTCGGAGACAGGATGACGCGTTCAGGCAGCAGGAGCGCGAACGGGACGCACAAGCCCACTTCGTTGCTCGCCAAGATCCTGACTATCGTTCGATGGAGCAGGAGGCTAACACTGCTCGGCGCATCGTTCGGAGACAGGATGACGCGTTCAGGCAGCAGGAGCGCGAACGGGACGCACAAGCTCACTTCGTTGCTCGCCAAGATCCTGACTATCGTTCGATGGAGCAGGAGGCTAACACTGCTCGGCGCATCGTTCGGAGACAGGATGACGCGTTCAGGCAGCAGGAGCGCGAACGAGACGCACAAGCCCACTTCGTTGCTCGCCAAGATCCTGATTATCGTTCGATGGAGCAGGAGGCTAACACTGCTCAGCACATCGTTCGGAGACAGGATGACGCGTTCAGGCAGCAGGAGCGCGAACGGGACGCACAAGCCCACTTCGTTGCTCGCCAAGATCCTGACTATCGTTCGATGGAGCAGGAGGCTAACACTGCTCGGCGCATCGTTCGGAGACACGATGACGCGTTCAGGCAGCAGGAGCGCGAACGGGAAGCTGAAGCTCACTTTGTTGGTCGCCAAGATCCTTTTTATGGTTCAATGCAACAGAATGCTATAGAGAAGGCGAGCGAAACCGTGATGCAAAAAACCGTAAAATTGCAAGACGAAATCGAAGCACAAGAATGCGGGAACAGAATTTGAATTCGTCCCATAGAATAGTTACTCGAAGCACAAGAAGAGTTACTCGAAGGCAAGCTCGAATTCTGGCTCAACACATACATGAAACTCCCGAATGCTTGATTAATGCATCATGCATAGAAGACATACTTAATTCGCCACTGATACCCTTTATGCGAATAATTTCCCTGGGCTACGAAAGGCAGTGCGCAGTAAGAGGGGCAGTAGGTAATGTACCTATATCCGTCAACGATACAGTAACAAAAGTTATGGATGCGCTAACATTTTTGGAAAGCACGGAGTTATTTATTTATTTATTTATTTATTTATTTTACGTCAACTAACACAGAAGTCGACGAAAAAGCTTAAGCTAAAGACAGATAGTAATTAATTGAAAAAGATAGCTTAGCTATATATACAACTAAACATCCCCAACCCGGTGGAGGTGTTTTATTTGCATAAGGTGCCAGCTATGCCCCGATTCACAGCCAATGTGGTCAGGGATGAGTTGCAACCAATCCAAGTCCAGAATATTATTGTTGGTTTCGCTGTAGATGATTAAAAAGTATAGCGCGAAGAGAAGTGACAGAAAGATGAGGAGAAATTAGGTGAGAAAGGTTGTTAAAAGATTGGCAAAGAACACGAAAAGGTTCATGAAGAGAGTAGTTAGTCGGACATCTACTAAGGTGAATAGGAAAAAAGTTTTTGGTCCGACGTGAGGGAACACAAAAATATAGCGTATGTAGTAAATTAGTAGAAGTGACTTCACCGTTGACTAGTTTATGGAGAAAGAGAATGCCAAAAACGAGCCTACGGTTGTAAAGTGAAGGAAGATTAATAAGAAGAAGTCTGCTAGAATAAGAAGGTAGGCGAAGACTCGGGTCCCAATTAAGACCGCGTAACGCAAACTTAAGGAATTGCTTCTGTACCGATTCAATACTACGCTGGTGAACATCATATTGCGGATTCCACACTGGCAAGCAATATTCTAGAGTAGGGCGAACTAACGAAGTGTATAAAACCTTTGTTACATAGGGATCATCAAATTCTTTGGCCCAACGTTTAATGAAGCCAAGAAGGCTGCATGCTCTATTGACAATAGAAGAAATATGAACATTAAATGAAAGTTTTGGGTCAAACATCACGCCTAAGTCTTTGAACGATGGTACACAATCTAACATAACAGACTTAACAGAGTAATGAGCTAGGAATGGAGACAAACGACTGAAAGTCATAAAAGAACACTTAGAGGCATTAAGGTGTAATTTATTAACGTGGCACCAATCACAGAACGCATCGAGATCTGATTGCAAGTACTGTTGGAAAGAAGGATCATTATAGGAATAACAAATCTTGACGTCATCCGCAAACATGAGCACGCGTGAATGAGCCAAGGCCAAAGGCAAATCATTTATAAACAGTGTAAATAACAGGGGCCCAGATGACTGCCTTGGGGTACACCTGACGTAACTCGAACAGTTTTAGATATCCAGGAACGAAAAGACACCTTTTGGGTTCTGCCAATAAGATACGACTTTAACCAAGCCAACAGTTTTGGGGAAAAACCCATTATGTTAAGTTTCGCGAGAAGCATAGAATGATCAACCGTATCGAAAGCCTTACTAAAGTCAGTATAAATAACATCAGTTTGAGCCATGGTGTACAAGGGTAGTCAATTCTAAAAGGTTAGTAAGCGACGAACGATCTTTCATGAATCCATGCTGACAAGGAGAAATAGTGGATCTGGATAGGTGTTGAAGAGCAGACGTAATAGTTTTCTTAAACAGCTTTGGTATTGCCGAAAGTTTGGCAATGCCACAGTAGTTAGAAACATCCGATTTGCTACCCTTTTTAAAAAGCGGAATAATAAAAGACTCTTTCCAAATATCGGGAAAGGTACAAGACTCACTCGATATAAAAAATAACCGAGATAAAGGCTTAGATAGGGAATTCGAACACATTTTAAGGATGCAACTAGGTATATTATCAGGACCGCGAACGAAGGAAGACGTCATAGATGACAAGCTAGAGATAATACAGTCTTCAGTAATACTAGGAAAAAACATACAATTTAAATGTGGGATTGAAAAGGGATAGGGTGTGGGTTCCAAAACAGTAGTAGAATAAGTCAACTGAAAGAATTTAGCAAACAGATCTGCAATATCTAAATCATTATTAGCAGACTGGTCGTTAAGTCTGAAGGTGGAAGGTAGGACATTAGAGCGTCTTTTGGAATTAACAAAGTTATAAAATCTTTTGGGGTTCTTATAAAATTCAGCCTTACAGCGAACGATATAATTATTGTAGCATTGAGTGTTTAAAAGACAAAATTGAGATTTGGCTATACAGTAATTTGCATAGTCAAGACGCGAACCAGTTTTTTTAAAATCTTTTAAAATATCTCGATTTAATGTTACGGAGATTAAAGAGCCTACGTGTGAACCAGACTGGCGCGCTGGAGACGGTAGAGACATTCACATAAGGAACGCATTTATCAATTAGAGAATTAAGAGCAGAGTAGAAAAACTTCACTGCACGATCTATATCGCAGCACTCAAATAGAAATGACCAATCAAAAGAGAAAATAAGGCTATTAGGAAGATTGAAATTTGTTTTACGAAAACATCTACGACGAGAATTTGCGATGTTGTTAAATGAATTAGTAACGGGATTGTAAGAAATAGTAAGTTCAATGGTAGGGTGATAGGGATCTTCAGGTTTCACTAGGGGCTGTGTTCGGGATACAGCACTAACAGTGGGATCAGAAACAAAAACAAGATCAAGGATTCTTTTAGAAGAGTTAAGGAAAGAATTCAACTGATATAGCGGACATTCAAGTAGGCTATCAAGAAGAACATGTTGAGATGAAGGAATTAAGAAAGATAGATTATCATCAACAAGCCAAGAAATATTAGGCAAGTTGAAAAAATTAGTGTCAACCATAGCTGAGAAATATTCATTAGGTACTGTAATTTTAAAAGAGGAGATTTCGCGAGGCCTAGAAAACTTAAACTTTTGAATTAAAACTTTAGCAGGGCATATATTACTAATGTAAGCTGCCACAGACGACTCAGAAGTATCAGGAGCAAGCCTAGAGATAAATAATTGTTTACGATGAGGCACTACAGTTAGTGGAGGCGGAGGAGCATTGGGATCCGCAAGTGATTGAGAGCTAGCATGATCCTGTGATTGATCAGAGTTCCCGTGAGGGATAGAATGAGGTACACCAGGGCTTGTAATGGGTACTTCAATCTGAAAAGAAGAGCATAAAGAGGGACAAGAAGATGGTGTAGGCGAAAGTAAAATGGGAGACGATGTAATAGAGAGTGCTGGCGATTGCTTGCGAGGCAACTCAAGGGTACATTTCTTGGGCGACTTCTCAGAAGGTGGAACAAACTTGAATTGCGACAATAAATGTACGCTAGAGTCACACTCGTTAGACAGCTGTTTGGCCAGTTTGTTTAAAGAAAGAAACTTTAAACGAATATCCCTATACATACGGCTAAAATCAAGCTGCTGGCTGGCACAAGATGGGCAAGTCCAGCGCATTAAGCCAAGCTCAGGCTTTGACACAGACAAACCAGAAAATTTGTCGTAGTCGCGGCCATTGAGGCCATCACATTTTAAGTGAATAAGATATTGCTCTATACTGATCATCAAAACGATCAGAATGCTTGCAAGTAGGTAGACAACAAGCCATTATAAAGCCAAAAGAAACACAAGGCAAAAAAAAAAATAAATAAATTTATATATAAATAAGATAAGAATAAATAGAAAAATTTAAATACACAGCACAAAGATAATTATCGATAAGAAATCAATAATTACAAATAAAACAAAGAGAACAGCTAGAGTGAACAGCACAAGAGAGAGTGCAAGAACAGTTATAAGCCGAGCTTTGAGAGGCGGCCTTACAAAAGTGATTACGCGGGAGAGAAGCTGAGCACATGCACAAAGCAGATAGAACAACAAAGCCACTAGCACTGATGGTATGATGGGGGCGATGAGGGGAGCAACTCCAGAAGCAATGACGATAGAGAAAAAAAAATAAAAAGAAAAAATTAAATGCACCAAACACTAATCACGAAACAGAAAAACTGTTTAAACTATTTTATCTGGCGAATTATGGAAATAAAACACAAGGGTGTCAAGCGAACAACACCAGTGAAAGCGTAAAAAAACTAAGCACAATTAAAAACTGAGAGAAAACAATAAATATTAATAAAAACTCAGGAGCTATGCAAAAACACGACCGTCACGCCAGAGAGCAGAAGCTTTGTGCTTTGTTATACGAAAAGCATAGTATTTCTGTCGTACATAACTGGCTTGGCGAACTTGCAAATAATGAGGAAGTACCATTTATTGCTGATGACCGAGATTGCCCAATTGTGGAGCAACTCTTTGCCGAACAAATGGAAATCGACCCTGAACCAGAAGGCATCACGGAAGAACGATCAAAGGTACCAAAAATTTTGTACAAACAATACAAAATGACTCGCATAAAAAATGCCATTTCTATTTGCCTTAGGAAAAAATCAGGCACGGCTCATGTTACCGCGGCTAACATGATGGATGAATCCTTCGTCAATAGCCTGGTCCAGCATGACGATGGATATCATCTTCTTAAAGGCTTGCGTTCCTCTCCAGCACATTGGGAAGCAGAGAAGAAAAAAGTTTTAGCTATGATTCGCCAGTTCGGACTGCCAACTTTCTTCATTACTCTCTCAGCGGCCGAGACCAAATGGAATGAACTTCTGGTAATTCTATCACTTCTCATAGACAAAAGAATTATCAGTGAAGAGGATGCATCGAATCTGTCAGCATCAGAGAAAGCACGGTTGATCCGCTCAGACCCTGCGACATGCTCCAGATATTTTGATCACCGGCTTCATCAGTTAATGAAACTTTTCAAAAGCAAAGATATTTTTGGCGATTTTGAACTGTCTCATTATTATTGGAGAATAGAATTTCAACAACGTGGCTCACCACACTCTCATGGGATGTATTGGTTAAACGGAGCTCCAAAAATGGAGAACACTAATGGATCGTTAAACACAGAAGATGTTATTAGATTCATTGATATGTTCATTTCTACTAACGGAGATAATGAGGAGCTTCAAGATGTTCTTAGGTATCAATACCATAAACATAGTGCCACATGCAAAAGAGAAATTCATAGAGAAAGCAAATGTCGGTTTAACATTCCATATCCGCCAATGCCAGAAACTAGAATTCTAAATCCCTATGGTGAGGAGGAAACTGTCCAAGAACAGTATAAACAATACTGGAATCGCATTCAAGAGCTCTTGGAAGAAAAAAGAAACCTCCCAAATAATGAACAAATAGAATTAAATAATTTTGAAAATTTTCTTAGTCGTTTGGATCTTCAATATGCGGATTATATTCAAGCCATACGAACAAGCTTAAAGAAGCCTCAAATATTCCTTCGAAGAAAGTTCACTGATATTATGCTGAACGCATATAATGAAGATATTTTAAAACTACACAGAGCAAATATGGATATCCAATTCATATTGGATGCATATGGTTGCTGTAGTTATATCATAAATTATATAAATAAATCGAATAGAGGAGTATCAAAACTGCTACGCGAAGCCATGGATGAAATTACTGCAGGTGGTCATCGAGATCGATCGATTAAGGAAAAACTGCAGCATCTTGGTAGCAAGTTCATAAACGGATCAGAGATTTCAGCTCAAGAAGCCGTTTATAATATTCTAGGGCTTCACATGTCAGAAACGAGCCACGGAAATATATTCATCAATACCTCTCATCCCGAACAAAGAGTTCGGATGATAAAGTCGAAGAAGGAGTTGGAAAGACTGCCTCCTGATTCGACGGATATTTATGTTGCAGGACTTCATGAGTATTACGTACTTAGGCCAGAATCTATGGAAGACGAATGTCTAGCCGACTTCGCTGCCCTTTATGAACGTAAGTTGTCTCGTAGACACCGTGTGTCGGATGAGACTGTCATGGAGGATGATGATAACATCGAAGAAGGAAATCCTGCAGAAGAAAATAATGGGACTATAGAAGAAGATAGTAACATTGATGAGGTGCCTGAATATCAACTACAAAATGGATCAGGATGCATGAGGAAACGAAAGCATCCATATATTCTGAGATGGAGAAGGTTCAGCAAAAATGAATCCAGACCAGATTATTTCAGAGAACTCGTGACTCTCTTTTTTCCCTGGCGCAACGAAGATATTGAAATTGTAAATAAGGACAACGAAGTTACATATAATAATAACAAATTCATAATTGAGGCCAACAGGAAAAAATATGATACAATGCAGGAAGATTTATTTGAGCAAATTTTACAGGATGTTCAAAGGGAAAATAATGAAGATAACCAGGAATCTTCCGTTTCGCAACTTTTGGATGAAGAATTCAGAGGATTTGCAATTCCAGAAGTAGCAAGAGACCAAAATGTTTTTCAAGAAAGCGAAACCAATCATAGCTCTGATGAAAATGGACCCAGAGTTATAAAACTGCCACCGCTGATACCTGAAAACGATTTGTTTGAGCTGGTGCGCTCACTAAACAGGAAGCAGCGTCAATATTATGCCCACGTAATGCATAGAGTCAACGCTAATAACCCCTTTTACGAATATGTGGGCGGCGGTGCAGGAGTGGGAAAAAGTAGACTTATTTCTACAGTTTATCAGTCGCTTATGTTGAGGTTTACCACCGTGGCGGGTAGCAACCCAGAAGTGACTAAAATATTGCTTTGTGCCCCAACAGGAAAAGCCGCCTTTGGAATCGGAGGTCTCACATTGCATTCGCTTTTTTCATTACCGGTGAACCAGTCTTCAGTTGGACTCCGGCCCTTAAATAACGATGTTCTCAACACCATTTATTCGAAGCTTATGGACCTAAAGCTAATAATAATTGATGAGATATCAATGGTGGGTGCCAAAATGTTGTCTAATTTGGATAGTCGGCTAAAACAAATATTTAGAACAACGGAATATTTTGGCGGAATTTCAATAATTGCCTTTGGAGATTTAAAACAACTTTCTCCAGTTGGTGATAGATGGATATTCCATTCTAACCCTAGAGACAACTACGGCGCTATTGCAGGGACTGCACTTTGGGATCTGTTTAAGTTTTATGAACTCACAGAAATCGTGCGACAACGCAAAGATTGTTCTTTTGCAGTAGCGTTAAATAATATGTCAGAAGGTAAAACGACCGATAGCGATATTGCATTAATAAAACGAAGGGAAGTCAATACTGGAGTGTTGAACACAATCCCTGATGAAGCGATTCGACTATTTTATTCAAATGCAAAGGCAAACAGTTATAACATAATGAAACTGGCACAAATCAATACTGAAGAATTTATTTCTACAGCAAAGGATACAATAAAAGCTGCATCGGTGACTCCTGCAAATAAAATAAGGATCTTGGAAAACGTTAAAGGATTCAAAACCTCGGACACCCAAGGCCTTCCATATACCCTCATCCTTAAAACTACCGCGAAGTACATGATAACAGTGAATATCAATACTAGTGACGGATTAGTGAATGGCGCAAGTGGACAACTTATGGGAGTTGACTGCTTACCAAGTGGAAAAGTATCGACACTTTGGGTTAAGTTTTTGGAGGAGTCAGTTGGAGCTGAAGCCAGGTCCAAAAAAAGAAATCCAGCCCATTCTGATTGGACCCCTATTGAAGCTGTTCTAAGAACTTTCCAATATCGAAAGAATGAACAGGTATCAATAGAACGCAGCCAGTTTCCAGTTGTGCCTGCTGAAGCGATAACAATACATAAAAGCCAAGGTGCCACTTATAACAAAGTAGCGGTGACCTTGCAAGATGGCATGAGCCGATCTGCCATTTATGTAGCTTGCAGTAGAGCAACCAATGCATCGGGATTATACATTATTGGAAAATTTTCTCCACCGAGGCAAATGCAAGAATCTGACCCAGTCTGCATGGAGCTAAACAGTCTCAGAACTGAGAAACTTCTCACGCCTTGCCACAATTGGATTCTCGACAAACCACTAGACAATTTTGTAGTATATTATCACAATATACAAGGTTTGCATCTGCGAAGTGCCGATATATTGAAAGATATATTTTTAAACTCTGCAGATGTCCTATGCTTTGTGGAAAGCTGGACGAGAGATGAAGATGAATGTTGCATAAATGGTTATGATATAATTGCAAGGATAAATGGATCCGCCCGAGTGGACAACAGAAGATCCCATAATGGAATTATTGTTTACGCGAAGACGAAAAGTGT
Organism: Drosophila willistoni; assembly: GCF_018902025.1. Classification (NCBI taxonomy): domain Eukaryota; kingdom Metazoa; phylum Arthropoda; class Insecta; order Diptera; family Drosophilidae; genus Drosophila; species Drosophila willistoni. Next base: position 171,096 of record NW_025814230.1, read on the forward strand.
AGAGAACATAGTTGTTTTAGAGCAAAGAAGCCTGGAAACGGAAAATCCGAGTCAGATATGTCAACTTGTAACATTTAAACGCATGGAAACTATTTTTATCGTCACGTACAGAAATCCATCGTTTCCTGTAACGCAGTTTAGAACTACAATTACGACATTTGTGGAAGAATTGCAAGTTCACTACAGCAAAATAGTTGTTTTGGGCGATTTCAACATATGTCGCTCAACAGGCCAAGATCAATTAGAGTCTACTCTGAATGGTCTGGGGTTATCAACTCTTCTCGATAAAATCCCAACAACAAAACAACTGACCGAAATTGACTGGGCATTTTCAAGTATCCGCGAACCCCATATCAAAGCCCAAGTTTACGAAACACCATATAGTCACCATGATGGCATATTTGTTGGTGTGGTATAGACATTTTGATTTGGAAACATGGGTGCGAGATCGTAGGCAACACGCATTGGCACGTGCTGGACGTCGAGCCGATAGAGCCTACAGGCTGCAGGAGCAGCAGGCCAACTCTGTCCAACATATTGTTCGGAGACAGGATGACGCGTTCAGGCAGCAAAAGCGCGAACGGGACGCAGAAGCCCACTTCGTTGCTCGCCAAGATTCTGATTATCGTTCGATGGAGCAGGAGGCCAACACTGCTCAGCACATCGTTCGGAGACGGGATTACGCGTTCAGGCAGCAAGAGCGCGAACGGGACGCAGAAGCCCACTTCGTTGCTTGCCAAGGAGCAGGAGTCCAACACTGCTCAGCACATTGTTCGGAGACGGGATGGAGCAGAAGGCCATTTTCAGAACGTAGCGAAGCATCCTGAACTTATTAAAGCGAAATATTTCACTGTTTGTTTTATAAATCTCTTAAACAATAATTTTCTTTTCTCTAACTCTCTCAAATAGTATTTTCAAAAGGAAGCAAAGCATACCGATCGTTTTAAAAAGGAATATTTGTCTGGTCTAAGGAAAGTATACATATAATCTCTTAAACTATTATCCCTCTTTTTAACTCCTATGATATTATTTTCAGAATAGATCGAGGCGTCACGATCTCATTAAAAGGGAATATTGGTCTGGGTTAAGGAAAGTACACTTATAATCTTTAAACTATTGTTTTCCCCTCTCTTTAACTTTTTCAAATTGTATTTTCAGAACCAAGCGCAGCATCCGATGTTAAAAGTTAATTTTGTCTGGGCTAAGGAAAGTATAAATTTATTCTTTTCAACTTCTAGTTTCTTCTTTCCTCAATTCCTTAAACCTTTTCTTACAGAACAAGAGAAGTGTGCCAATCTTTTGAATGGAGAACATTTATATCGCCCTAAGGAAAGTCTAAACCTAATCTAGTATTATAAACTTTCTTTAACCCTTAATTCTTTTTTTTAGAACGAAGGCAAGCACACCGAATAACCAGGAATATTTCTTCGGGCCGAGGAAACGTCTAAATAATTTATAATTTCAAATAAAGATTTATATTGTTTAATAATCATTAAATGTGTTTTGAATTCAGTAGTTTGAAAAATATTTGAGCATATTTATAATACGACAACTAATACTGTTGATGTATGAAATTTCACTTTTCTTATCGGATTAAATATAATAAAGAACTGCAAGGGTATATGAACTTCGGCAAAGCCGAAGTTAGCTTCTTTGATATTTTTTTTTTTTTTTTTTGCATCTTTTCTTGTTGGCGATTACTGAGTATCTTCGTATCGTTCTTGGTGGCGGATTAGGGCATCTTTTCTTTGTATATTCCCCCTTTTGTTTTTTTTTTCTGGCCCGTTCCGCATCTTTTCTTATCCGTATCTTACATCTATTTACCCTACTTATTATACCCTTCTTTCCCGATACACACGGATTCCCCTTGAGCTATCCTAATCCTATATCTAACTTGTCCCGCCCACACTAACCTAACTCTCCTCGGCCCTTCTTATTGCGCCATTTGGCCCACAATCGCCGCCACCGCCTCTGGCCACTCCTCCGGCTGTACCACCTCGTATCTTTCGTGCCCTTCTGGCACTGGGCATGACGCTTGGCGGGCCACCGCAGGCCTAGATCCTTCCCTGGACCCCGTGGGTGCAGACATTTGTCTGTTTAATACTGGCCTGGGCCACACCCACGGGCATTCTCGGTACTCAATCTGGTGCTCGTGGTCTTGTTGTTGCTGATTTTGTTGCCTCTCTCTCTCCATCATTGCCGCCAGCCGTTCCCTGGCCTGTGCCAATTGCACCGCCTCCTGCCGCGTCCTTTCTTCTTTCTGTAGCTGCGCCACTTGTTGGCACACCCACATTTCCGCCGTTGCCCGGAGTTTGGCTGGCCTCTCCCTCAGCCTCACCTGCATCAGCCACGGCCTCCTCCTCCGATTCGCTGGCTTCTGACATGTAGTCCACCATACGAAACGGAGTCGGTGGCCGTGCTGGCTCCCAGACTTGTGCCGGTGGCTCGGACACTTCGTCCCACGGTGCGTATTCTGGGCTATTCCGCCCACTTCGCCCCTCCAGAAATTCCTCTGGATCCACCAGCTGGTATTGCATGTGGTCGTCCCATGGCGCATCCTCTGCCTCGCTGCTCAGCTCTCCTTTCTCTCTCTGCTCCTCCTCCATAAGCTGGACCGCCTCGTCCAGCTCCCTCCACATTAGTTCTTCATCACGGAGCCGGTCTGCCACTACCGGCTCAACGACAAACTCTTCCTCCCCTTCATCCGCCGTATCGAGTCTACCAGATACCGAGTATCCGACTCCTCCATTGTGGTGTGAACTCCTCATCCGAGGAGGCGGCGATGACCGGATTTAATATGTCCGGCACATCGTCGTCGGACTCCTCCTCGGATACGTGCCAGTCACCGCGTTCCATATTGGCCCGCGGTGCCGCACCTCGTCGATCTACGCCTTCATCCTGGCCATTGTTTGCATTGAAAGCATTCATGTTGTTTTTTTTTTTTTTTGTTTTTGGGTGTTTACTTGCCGAGTGATAAACTTTGAGTGTTTCTTGATTATGACATTGGCATGCATGAAACCTCGCATCCTTAGCATTTGGTCATTTCTATGCTATTTACCAATATTTAGGATTTCTCCACCTTGCCCTTGCTCTCTTGGCATAGTTGCATATTCTAATGCGTCGTGATGCTCCACCATTACATGCATAATAGCATGCGCATGTGTATGTGCGTCGCGGTGACTCACTATTACATACGTAATATCATGCGCCTGTGTGGGTGCGTTTCCCCTTCCTTTTTGTTGTGTCTGCGCATATGTGTTGGTGTTGCCTCTCTTTGATTGTCCCCATTCCTTCTATGTCGGGTATTTTTTTTGCTGCTCGTTTCTAATGTTCTTTTTTTGAAGAAAAAGATATATAGATAGATGCATATTTGATTATATGCATCGTTACGATATTCGAATATCCGCTGCCAGTTTCTAAGTTTATATTTTTTTGGTTTTTTCATGCTTGTATATGTGTCGTTAAGATATTCGCATATCTACATCTTACTCTGAGATGCGGTTTGTGTCCTTGCTATTTTTTTTTTTAGATACGATGTACTTTGAGATTTTCAGCTCTATGTTATGTTTTTGAGTTCTCTGTTCAGCCGGCCGGTCTGTGCAGATTTCTCATTGCCATGTCATTAGAGTCGTCCATACTCATTGCTCATCAACTTTCTTGCCATCCTCTTCCTCGCATATTTGTTGCTTCATCTGGCTGATATGTGCTTGTCTGCTTTTTCCCGTTTCTTTGTGCCGTAATTTGCATATGACCGGAGACAAGAAACCTATCACTTCATATGGGCCTCCAAACTTTGGTGCCAGCTTTGCTGCAAATCCTTCTGCAGCATTTGAAAGATGGTGTTCTTTTGCCCATACTGTTGCTCCAATTATTGGTCTCCATCCTCTTCGTCTTAGATTGTAATGCCGAGCCTGATCCTGTGCAGCCGTCTCCAGATTACGCCGTATTAGTTCGAACAGCTCTTGCTTTTGTTTTACCTTTGCCTCTGGTGGTATAATTTGCTTTCCTGTACCTGTCGTGACACTATCGTATATCGCACCCGGCATTCTTGGTTCACGCCCCTGTATTACATACGCTGGCGTAAATCCAGTTGACTCTGATTGGCTTGTATTTACCGCTAGTGTTATTTCCGGCCAACTCTCATCCCAGTTGCGTTGATTTTCCCCCGTAAACTGAGCAATCATTGTTTTTACTGTTCTATTTGCTCTCTCGGTTGGATTTTCTTGTGGTGTGTACGGTGCTGTTAGCTGGTGTTGGCATCCCCATTCATCTAGCATATTTTTGAATATTCTGATAGTGATTTGAACTCCATTGTTCGTTATCACCACTTTCGGAGCTCCGAATCTAGAATAATTAAATTACCTGCAGTTGCCTTGCGCTTAGGTATCAGTTCTGTCCATTTCGAAAATCTGTCAATGATTACTAGTAGCATCGAATTTCCGTGTTTCGATCTTGGCAATGGCCCCACAAAGTCAGCGCATACTATGGCCCATGGTTCTTCCGGTATTTGTGTTAGCATTTTTCCTGCTGCTTGTTGTTGACTGGGTTTGTATTGTTGGCATATTGTGCACTTTCCCACAAACGTCCTGATATCTCGTTGCATTCCTGGCCAGTAATATCTTAATACAGTTCTGGCTATAGTTCGCCTGTTTCCTGTATGCCCTGCCGTTGTCGCAGTGTGGTTTTCGGCCATTACTTGGTTCCGTAGCGTTTTTGGCACACATAATTTCTATGATACCACCTCTTCTTGGCCCGCTCTGTGCGGAATATTCCTGTATACCTGGCTATTTTCTATTATGTAATCCGGATATTTCTGTGGTTGTTGTTTTATTTTTCCCATTATGTCTTGAATCCACCCACACTATTTGTTTGCTTGTCGTAATCTGGCACCATTGTCTACTATTCTTTTGCACCCTTCCGTTGGTTGTCTTGACAAGGCATCGGCGACAATGTTTAATTTTACCTCGATATGCTATTTCGAAATCATATTGTTGAAGTTCCAGTGTCCATCGGGCTACGCGGCCCGTAGGGCTCTCTATACTATTCAACCACTTCAACGCCATGTGATCTGTTACCACTTTAAATCGGTATCCTTCGAGATATGGTCTTAAGGGGTTACGCCACCCCTGAAAAAAATAAAAAACCATTTTTTTTGGCTCTAAAAATCCTCTATAGTTTTAAGAATCTTTTACACTTTACATCATATCGGTATTCGAATTAGTTCCGAAGTTACAGCGTTTAGAAGTGAGCGCGGCCGAGTCGGCCCCGACGCGGTAAATTTTTTTCTTTTGCGTTTTTCTCGAAACTACTTTTTTTGAACCGGGGTGTCAAATATCTCCGAATCTACTGGACCGATTTGGCTTAAATTTTTACCACATATTCTTTGCAGTGTTGGGTATCCGCCCACGTAGGATTTTTTAAGGTCCTGTTTGGAAGTTATGAATTTTTTTAGCCAAAAATGTTCTCCGAAAAAGAGCGTTTTTTTTTCAAACAGCCGCCATTTTGCCAAAAAAAAATTTAAAAAAAAAATCCTACGTGGGCGGATAGCCATAGCCTTCCTGAATAACAAGATTTTTTTTTGGATTTTTCGGGTGATGTTTAGCCGAGAAATTTGACACCCCACCTGCAAGGATTTAGAAATCATGGTGGCACTTGCCGGCCCATATCTCCGCCATTTTGTTTTAAAAAAAAAATTTTTTTTCAAAAAATATTCTTTAAAGTACCCTCAATCTGTGTATAATAAAAGTTTTTTCCTAAATTGTATACTGGCCGCACAGCAAAAATTCATTTTTTCACCTGTTTTTTGGACCTCAGGGGTGGCGTAACCCCTTAATTTGTGTATCGCCCATACTATCGCCAGACATTCTTTTTCTGTTGCCGAATAGTTTTTTTCTGCTGGGTTTAATTCCCTTGACAGGTATGATAGCACTCTCACTCCATCCTCCGTGTTTTGTACCAGTATGGCCCCTAGTCCCTTGTTACTTGCATCCGTCTGTAGCACGAACATTTTTGTGAAATCTGGGCACGCCAATACTGGGCCACTTGTCAGCCTTTCCTTCACTGCATCGAATGCTGCCTGATGCTCCTCGTTCCAGTGCCACTTTGTTCTTTTCTTTAGCAGTTCGTTTAATGGGTGTGTTAGTGCTGCAAAACCCGGTACGAACCGTCTGTACCAAGATGCCACTCCTAAGTACTGGCGTAATTCCTTTATGCAAGTTGGCGGTTCTAGTTGGGCTATTGCGGCCACCTTTTCTGGGTCCGTTGCAATACCGTTTTCTGTCACCAAGTGGCCTAGAAACTTTAGCTCTTTTCTGAAGAATTGACACTTCTCAGCATTAATTCTTAAATTTGCTTCTTTCAATCTCCTGAACACTTTTTGTAGATGGTTCATGTGTTCTTCGATTGTTTTGCTCACTATCACAATGTCATCTTGGTATGCGAATGCGTTTGGTATCATTTCTGGGCCAATGACTTGGTCCAATGCGCGCTGGAAAGTTGCTGATGCAGAGTGTAAGCCGAATGGCTTACATAAATGCCGTCATTGGTCTGCTTTTTTCTTCCAATAGAATCTGCCAGTATCCATCCTTCAGATCTAAACTGCTTATGAATTTTGCTTCGCGTAGTTGATTTAAGATATAGTCGATGCGTGGCATTGGGTATGCATCCTTTATAGATTTTGCGTTGATTTGTCTAAAATCTACGCATAATCTCTATTTGCCTGTCTGTTTCTTTCTCACCATCACTATGGGTGAGCTATATGGGCTTTGTGATGGTTCTATGCATCCCATTGTCAACAGTTCGTCGACCTTTGCGTTGATTTCTCCTTGTATTTTTGAATTTTTTGGGTAATACCTTTTTTTTATTGGGATATCATCCTTCATCGTTATGCAATGTATCCCCACCTTTGACAGTCCCTTAATTTTTCCCAATTCCTTCAACTCACAACTCAGAAAACTTTGTATTTCTTGTTGTTCACCATTCTGAGTCACCATGATGGATATTCTTTCCACCAGCCTGCCCTGTATTCGCCTTACTGTCGGTATTCGCACTTTGTGGCCTCCACACGATATTTCTGTGTTCATGATCCTGAGGAAATTCCACCCTCAGTGCATCCATTCCCTCTGTCCATTGCTCTTCAATGTCTCGCACCTTTCCGTCTGCCATGTACATTTGCTTGTGGGTGTTCTCCCATTTTGATCTTTTTTTTTTTTAATTTACAAACTGTAGTTTTTTTTTTCTAAATTTCACCAGTATAGCACGATGGGCGCCAGTTGTATGTGTTGCCGTTTTCTTGGGGTCTATCGTTTGTCTCCTTATGTCCCTCTTTGTCTCGGTGTTATCTAGGGCTCCTTCGCTTCTTGGTGGTAAATATGGAGGGATTGCTAGTGTGGCGATATTTATTTTCTGGAATTTCAAGGCAACAAGTCGTGATCAACCAAGGGAGTTTTAAGGCCTTACGAGTAACCTTAAAAGCTCATGCTAGTGAAACAAATCCTGTGAAAAGGATCAAGGAAAAATAGAATAATTGAGAAGGCCTTACGAGCAACCTCTCAAATTAACAGATAACCCACAAGTCCTTGGAATAGGACTAGAACACCGTGCCCGGGCAATAAAATAAGAAAAGTCAAGCGGCTCCAGGACGATCCACAGCACATTGGAAGCCACGAGGATATATCCTACTACCGAAATTCCAGGATCTATATATCGTGACGAATACCAATTGCTGAGAAAATCCTGCTGTGCGACAAAAGGCCACGGGATTTATCCTGGAGGCCACGAGCACTCAAAGACCATCTTTAAAACACGGCTGAAGGCACTGAGATGGAAGCAACGTCCCTAGAAGATCAGGATATGCCAGGAACGTGAGAGAAAGGCCATAGGATATCTCCTAAGGCCAATCAGCGCTCCAGAGATATTCTGAAGAGGGAGATATCAGGCAAAGTCTTTACATCGCGAGTCTGAAATAGGAACCAGCGGAGACACAAGGAACGAGAGACGGACTGGAGCAAGCATCGAAGGACCCAAACCACAATCAGCGCTGTCCAAGTTCGGGACTCCTCCAGAGAAATTAGTCATACCCAGCCGAGCCCAAAAATAGTATAAATAAATACGTGATCGTGAGAAAGGATCGTTACAACTATGTTTTTGTTTCTTTTTTACATTTTTGTTTACTATTTACTTTTAACTAAAGACTAAACATGAAAATAAGTGCCTTTTATAATAAATAATTAAGTTAAAGTTTAATTTGTGTGCCGTTTTTCATTTTGCAAACAATTAATGGACATACTGTAAATTGACAAATATTTGTTGTGTAAAATGGGAAGAGACGTGAATAAAAGAGTGCACCAATTCTTTAAATTTAATTTTGGAGAGAAAAGGTCAACTTGTCGTGTTTGCGGTATTAAATTGTCCGGCAATTATTTAACAAACTTAATGCGGCATTTACCAAGGAAACATACATATGGACATTTTTAATGAGTGGAATAATTTTGGAGATTCCAAAATAACTCAAAGTGAAGAAAAGAATAACGTAAGAAAAAAATACCAAATTTGATCAAAATCGGACAAAAAACAGTCGAGTTATGCATATAAACGTTTTTCCATAAGGCCGGAGTTGGCCGTTGGCTGGTGGGGGCGCTAGAGTGCTCGTATGATTGAGTGAGCGAGATACTAAGATATGATTGTAAGAAGCATGTGAAAATGCATTTGTTTAATAAAGTTGAAATATTTGCTTTACTGGTGTATGGTATACCTAAGTCGGCGAGACGAATTACTTACTTCATTTTTAATAAAAATCATTTGTATGACACCAGTAAAACAAATATTTCAAATTTATAATAACAAATGCATTATGCGTTTATATGCATAACTTGACTATTTCCGAATTTGATCAAACTTGGTATTTTGCTGGGTATTAGTATAAAATTTGATCGCACAAGGTAGAAAATTACGGGACCCAATCGAACTATTTTGAATAACGGGGGCGGAAAGGGGCGTGGCAAAATCTTTACACATTCAAAATGTGCGCATTTACTCAACAAATATACATACCAAATTCGATGTCTCTAGTTGGTATAGTATTTCAGAAAATCAGTTTTATTTAATTTGCGGGGGCTGTAATTTGAAACAAACTTGATAACTGTACATACTACACGAGACTAAATACCAAATTTGGTGGCTCTAGCTCTTATAGTCTCAGAGATCTAGGTGTTCATACGGACGGACGGACATGGCTAGATTGTCTCGGCTGTTGATGCTGGTCAAGAATATACCTATGTACTATATGGGTTCGGAAAAGCTTTTTTCTGCCCGTTACATACATTTTGGCGACTTGAATACCATTTCACCCTATGGGTGTATGGTATAAAAATATAATACAACTGTACTTTTGTCACAAATATAACTAGAATTACTATCGGCCATACACGTTTTGGAAAAGTTATACTTCTAAACTAACCCAAAAGATCACAACGGCATGATGTCAAATGGCCGACGCCGCACATTGGGGCCTTTTGGCATTTTACATCGCAAAAATCACAGCTTCTAAACCGATAAAGCGATTTTAAAAAGCTTATGATACGGAATACTTCAAGCTACAAAATTAATGTTTGCCAAGAGTGCTGGGTCTTCGTGGTGCTGTAATATTCAAAGTCAAATTCAGAAAATATTTCCAAGCATGTTTTTCCTTTAAAAATGGAGCGAAACTCGGTATTTTTGGCTCGGATATTTTGGTCCCGTTGCATGGTATTTTATGAACTTTGTTAAAATGGTACAAAAAACCAATAGCATCAGGATATCAACTCCATCAACTCCAAACATCCGAAGTCGATGATAATGAATACAGCAAGAGGTTGTATACAACGAATGCTCAACATATCGGACCCAATTTTTCATGAAGAAACGAAGGAAGAAATACAACGAATTTTAAAGGATAATGACTTTCCAAACCACACCATAAGGACTTTACTAAAATCTCACAATAAGAAAACCAATAAAGAGGTTTCGACAAAACGCTTTATGTCCGTCACATATGTCCGACAACTGTCGGAAAGATTGGCAAACTCGGATTGAACACGTTACGGAGTATTTTCAACAGGACAAAAAGTAAGATTGATATAATGGACAAGAGCAACGTAGTTTTTAAAATACCATGCAACGGGACCAATGAAGAAAATTGTGATAAAATGTATATAGAGACAACCAAATCAAGGCTAAAATCATTCCCTAAATTTTGACGCAGAAAACATAATAGACCAAGAACAACATTACAACAAACGTTACTCTTTGGAGATGGTGCACATAATAATTACCGCGACAAATATAAGACTTAATTTTAAGGTAGATACAGACAACTGCGCGCATTTATTAGGGACATGTCAGTGTGTAGCTTCACGTCTCAGTGTGCGGACGTGTAAAAATAAGTAGGTGTTTGTTGTTGTTAAAGATAATCACAATTAAATGTTTTTATAGTTGCCCTGAAGACGACCACCGATGAGTGGTAAAAATATATCGGAGAAGAAAATAAGAACAAACTGTTTTTATTCATCCAACGATTTGACCTCGATCTGGCAAATCATACCACTAATTACAAGAGATAAAAAGTAAAAATTTATAAACTCATTTTAGGTTAATTTTGAAAATTTGCTATTGATAGCTAATTTTTTCAAAATAATTTTTTATAATTTACATCAATATCTAATAAACTCAACATTTCGGGGCTATAGTTGCTATTTTCCAAATCCTTTCGTGATCGCACGTGTCTCAGTGATGCAATAAGTGGGTCCGAAGAGGCTGCTAGCATGTTAATAAGGTCTTCATTTTGTCTAACACGAGAAGTTTTTAATGTATTAGTATATCTGAACCTTTTGTAGTCCTTGTTTTTACATTCCTGTGCTTCTTCGGATACCTCACCAATTGGTACACACTGATATTCTATTAAATCCTTTCCGCGAGCCATAATCCTATGTACTTGGGTTTTCACAGACATTGAAAACTTTAAAAATCCTTTCATTCCTTAAAAACATTTTGCACTAATAAATAAAACTGTATTTAATTATATTGCCAAAAACTATTAAGTCCGGATGAAAGGTGTTTCCACTTATGAAGTTAAAAATAAAATATCTCAGAGAGGAATATTTAGCACTTTATATTAAATTTTTTAATTAACTAGGTAGAACGCCAAATCGGTATTACTCTTTTTGTAATAACTAGGTAAAAAACTTATTATTTACATCCAATTAGGTAAACGGAAATAAAAAGGACCAACCTGCAAGTAGGACCAATTTTTCATCAACTTAAATAACATTTATCTGCCTCGTCAGTTTTTCAAAAGCAGGTAATTAGCAATCCAACATTGTAGAAAGGCATATGTATAACAGGTTGTATTTGCGAGACAGAATTACGAAATGTTATGCCTTAGTTTTATGGCTTATGCATTATGCAAATGTCTCAACTTTGGGCGCCTCTAGCACCCATGAATCTCAACCGATTTAAAAAAATTTGGATTCATAATCTCTGAAGTATTCCCTATCGATTGTATATATCATTTTTGCCAAACGCGGTCATGAAAAAACTGATTTTTGCAACGCTATCCAAGCAGAGGCCCAACTGTGCGCCGTGCCCAAAATACATAGTAATAATTTTTCAATCCCCGAATATATGGGTTTGAGTCGTACTAGAATAAAATCTTCTAAGAAGAACGTACTTTTGGAAATAAAATCAGTTCATATTTTGAATTCAACGAATAAAGATTGGATTTTTTTTTAGTTGTGTTCCTAAACTCCATATTCAGCTTTAAACGTTTCAAACTCAAATCTCATGGATGATTCTAAGCCAAATGTTACCAGTAATAATCCTGATCTGAATAGAAACTTGTTTTGAAGACAACGCAGTTTAATTTTGAACGAAAATCAACTGCAGTTTCTCGGGAGTACTATATTTCTTACGGAACTAATTGAACTATCAGAGCAAATTCAATTTTTTTGGAATCTTTTTCCAAAAAAACCTGTTTGATGAAATTACAATCGAGACAAATCTTTATTTTCGCCAAAAAGACTCTAACGCACATGTAAATTTTACGTCCTTAGATATTCGACAGTGTGTTGAAATAATATTCTTCCAAGGATTACTCAATATTGGTCAACAATAATTCAAGTATCAGCGATACAGAATATTATGTCGCAAAAATATTTGAGAGAATTAGGCGTTACAATCACTTTAACAACAATGATAATGCCCTGCCTTTGTCACACTCCTCAACCAACTCAACATGTACCGAATCAGATGGTGCGTCAAGATCAGGTTGGGCATTGGCCAACGTGGACTGACAACAGAACCAGATGCAAATAGCCAAACTACACAGGTTTTTCACAGACAATGTGCGAAAAATGTGGCGTAGCACTCTGCCTCAACAAAGGAAATAATTGTTTCAAAAATTTTCATTCATGTACATTAAAATAACTCCTTTTTATACCATACACCCATAGGGTGAAATGGTATATTAAAGTCGCCAAAATGTATGTAACAGGCAGAAGGAAGCATCTCCGACCCCACAAAGTATATATATTCTTGATCAGGATCAAAAACGGAGCCGATCTAGCCATGTCCGTCTGTCCGTCCGTCTGTCCGTCCGTCCGTCTGTCCGTCCGTCCGTCCGTCCGTCCGTCCGTCCGTATGAACACCTAGATCTCGGAGACTATAAGAGCTAGAGCCACCAAATTTGGTATGCAGTCTCGTGTAGTATGTACGCTTATCGAATTTGTTTCAAATTTTTGCCACGCCCCCTTCCGCCCACGGAATTTACATAAAACTGTTTTTCTTAAAAAGTATGGCAGATAGAGACATCAAATTTGGGTTATATACTTGTTTAGTTAGCGCGCAGAAAATAATTGTTCCAACTTTTTGCCACGCCCCCTTCCGCCCCCGGAATTTACATAACTCTGATTTTCTTAAAAACTATGAAAGCTACCGACATTAAATTTGGTATGTATACTAGCTTAATAGACGCGCAGATATTGACTATTTAAAAATTTTGCCACGCCCATTTCCGCCCCCGAAAATTAAACAAAACTGATTTTCTCGAAAACTAACAAAGCTAAAGTCACCAAATTCCAATATGTATATTGGCTTAGTATGCGCGCAGAATACGTATATTTTAATATGTTGCCACGCCCACTTCCGCCTCCATAATTTAGAAAAAACCGATTGGCTCTTGCAATTTTTTGACCATCGCGATCAAATTTGACAGACTAATAAATCTTATCTATTTCTATCAAACTACCAAATTTGATTGAAATCGGACTAGAAACATGCAAAATATACGTATAAATGTATTTTGCTACGCGATCCATAAGGGCAGAATTGGCCGTTGGCTAGTGGCGGCGCTAGACTGCTCGTGTGTTTGTGGAGTGAGCGAGATAGTATATGGTTAGGTATGTTAAAACAATTTAATAGACATACATTTGGTTTTCGAAATTTTAAATATTTGTTTCACCTGGTGTATGGTATACCCAAGTCGGCGAGACGACTTACTTACTTCATTTATACTTAAATGTGTTATATAAGTAATTAATAATAATGTTAAATTAGCTTTAAATTAACATTATGAAATACTTAAATTATTTTCACCATAGGCCTATGTGTTGCATATATGCATTAATCTTTTTATCCTTAAATAAATATGTAAAAAGTAAAATTAAAAACTAAAATATCAAAGAAGCTAACTTTGGCTATGCCGAAGTTTATATACCCTTGCAGTCCTTGGCAATAATATTTTTATATTTTAAAATTTCTTTCTCTGCAACTCAATTCATTAATTGGCTCTGACACAAACAAAACATTATTTCTCTTTTTACTACAATTTTTTTTTCTTCTATCATTCCCTAAGCAAAGCACGACACGCATACACAAACAGCTTATGTAGAGTTGCGTCTGTGTGTGTATGCATGTGCTTTGTTGATTTGATAATGACGTAGTAGGCAGCAAGCAGCGCTGCCGGCAGCGTTAAAACCGATTTATGTTGAGTGTAACTTGTTCTCTTTATCCTATATTTCACATACTAACACATTAGTCTAAGTAAGCCCGCAATGGGTAGTTTCGGATCTCTACATGCACAGCGACCACTTCGCCGTAGTGTGCTCCATCAAGAGCGGTCCACCTGTACACACACCATCGACGTTATACAGCTCGTCCCCAAGCACGCTGAGCGAAGAAGCGTTATTCATTATGATGACCCAAATGACAATCACCAGGCCAGACGACGACAGCACGTGCCCGCGATTGCCCACGTTTCCAGAGCTGCTGGCAGACTACAAGCGGAAAAGAGCCAACCTAAATATAGAGATCAGGCGAAGCAAAGCGGACTGCTGGAAGAAGCTGTGCGCAGATGCAGATGCGCAGCCACATGGGACTGCCTATAAATTGGTTATGAGCAAACTCGCCAGGCGCACAATGCCAACGGATCCAACCAAGCTGGGTCACATTGTAGCAACGCTATTCCCTTCAAGGCCGGTTAGGAACTTGGCAGCGAGCGGAACACCATGTGCACCGATATTCACAGATGTTAGTGAAGTTGTGGAGGCAGGGAAGAGGATAAACGTACACAAAGCCCCGGGCCCGGACGGGGTCCCGGGGTCCCTTGTAATCAAACTGCTAGTTTGCAAATACGCGTTGACGTTTGTGGAACTTTTCAACACATGGAGGAAACGTAGCACCATCAACGCCATCAGTTCGGTGGTAGAGATAGCCGCTAAAGCCATCGAAGGGCAACGCTGGAAAGGCGGCAGCAAAAAATACTGCCTTATATCAACGTTGGATGTTCGGAATGCTTTTAATTCGGCCAGCTGGGACTTCATTATCGAGTCCCTAGAGCGATTAAATCTGAGTACATCATTAACCTGATATGCAGCTATTTCCGGGATCGGGTGCTACTCTACGACACAGCAGCTGGTCCACGGAAACACACCGTCACAGGCGGGGTACCTCAAGGATCAGTGATCGGGCCAACATTGTGGAATGTCATGTATTACACTGTCTTGCGATTGGATATGCCAACAGACACTCGTATAGTGGGCTTTGCAGACGACATTGCCATCTTAACTTTGGCCAAGGATATCCACCAAGTGGAAGAAAACACCAATGCAGCTGTATTTAGGATTTTGGAATGGATGGAGGCAAACTCACCATCCATAGCTGCACACAAAACCGAGGCCGTGCTCATAAGCAGCAGGAAAAAAGTGGAAACAGGCAGAATCGAAGTCGCCGGATGCTCTATAACATCAAAGCCTGCCATTAAATACCTTGGAGTCATGATGGACCACATTCAAAGCCCACCTGCAGTATACCGCAGATAAAACTGCGAAGGCCACAGCAGCTATAACTCCAAGCAACAGAGCAGATGGCTTATCTCTCATTCTATACGCCGCCGCCATATGGGCACCAGCGATGTCATCCCCCACCTACAGCAGGGACTGCAGATCGTCGTACCGAGCATGCGCATTCAGGACCATAAGCGCGTTTAGAAAAGTCTCCGAAGATGCCGCCCTGGTGCTGTCTGTTATGGCCCCACTAGACCTCTTGGCTAACGAGGCTAGAAATAGAGATCCGCCGCTAGTTAGAAGAGAGACGACTCTGACTAACTGGCAACGCAGATGGTGTGACTCAAACCATCAGAGCTGGAAAAGGCGCCTTTTCCCCGACATTCGGCCATGGCATAATCGCAAACATGGCCAGACTGACTTCTATTTGACACATTTACTGACGGGACATGGATGCTTTAAATTCTACTTGCATAGGTTTAAACATGAGACAGATCCCTTTTGCACACACTGTGCGGGGAATATAGAAGACGCAGAACACGTCCTGTTTGTCTGTCCAAGTTTTTCTGCTGAACGGGAAGAGCTAAGCCTAGGCATTGGGAGGCCATTTATAGTCAACGACTTTATGGATATCCTACTTAGCTCGCAAAACAATTAATTAGCTGTTAGCCATATGGCAGCAGAAATCATGCAATCCTTGCGTCGCGCTGAACGTCAGCGTAACCAAAACTTAAGTTCTAGGTATACTCTAGACGAGGCATCTCCCCCTCATGAAGTCGTACTACACGAGAAGTATACGGAGCATAGGGTAGGTTAGTGCGGTGAGGTGACCACTAACCAAGGTCGACACCAAGTCCCACACCTCGGCTTTCAATGCTTTCCCCTCTATTTAAAAAACCAGAGGGCCGGGGCTAACTTTGACCGCGTCAAAGTTTGTATACCCTTGCAAGTTTTTTGAGTAAAAGGTCTAATATTTGCGAAAGAACGACTTAGGAAATAACAAAGTTATTGATCAAAGTCACTGTTCACCACCGATTGTTCCTATGGGAGCTATATGATATAGTCACCCGATCTTGATCAAATTTGGCATAGTCGTTTATATGTGTAATTAACTCACCAGTATCAAATTTCACGACAATAGCTCAGAAAATAACGAAGTTATTAGGAAAAGTCACTGTTCGTGACTTTGGCGTTTGTATGGGAGCTGTATGATATAGTGATCCGATCCGGCTGAATCCGAGATATACAACGCCTGCAGTATATACAAGCCTACATGCATTTCAGCTCTGTAGCTCTTACGGTCTAGGAGGAGTTTGCGTTGATCCAGACGGACGGACGGACGGACATGGCTATTTGAACTCGTCTCGTCGTGCTGATCAAGAATATATATACTTTATATGGTCGGAGATGCTTCCTTCTATGCGTTGCACACTTCTGACCAAAATTAATATACCCTTTTTGCAAGGATATAAAAATATCAAAGAAGCTAACTTCGGCTATGCCGATGTTTATATACCCTTGCAGTCCTTGGCCAGAATATTTTTACATGTTCCAACCTCTTTTTGTGTATCAACAATTCATCAATGCACAGACAAAACCTTCCAAATATCATTGCCATTTATTTTTCTTCTTCTTCCCCATGCTGCATGCCGCGATTGGCACGCATACACATACAGTTTACGTAGCGTTGCGTCTGTGTGTGTATGCGTGTGCTCAGCTGCTCTGTGGGTTTCCAGTAATAACGTAGTAGCGCCGATTTGTATTGACTGTAACTTGTGTTATATTTATCCAATCTGATAGAAATTTCGGGATCGGTATACTCCAATTTTTATAAAAATGTTGCTTTTAGAGCTATATGATATAGTGATCCGATCCTGATAATTTTCATACTTTATCTGCTCCGGGCTATAAGTAGCTCAAATATCAAGTTTCATTCCGATAGCTCTCAAGATGGCTGAGTAAAACGCATACGCACCGACGGACGGACGGACGGACGGAATATACGACTCAGCTTCTCATGCTGATCAAGAATATATATACTTTATGGGGTCGGAAACGTATCCTTCTGTGCGTTACAAATATCTGATCAATTTTATAATACCCTCTGCAAAAGTATAAAACAAAAGAAACAGACGCAACGATAAATGAACTGTATGTGTATGCGTGCCGTGCTTTGCTTAGGGAATGATGAAAGAAGAAGAAAAAATTTTAGTAAAAAGAGAAATAAAGTTTTGTTTGTGTCAGAGCCAATTGATGAATTGAGTTGCAGGGAAAGAAATTTCAAAATGTAAAAATATTATTGCCAAGGACTGCAAGCTTCTTTGATATTTTAAATTAAATTACATTTTTTATAAAATGGTTGTCTGCTCAAAAAATAATTGCATAGTTGCCACTAATGCGGTCGACTCCCATGATTATATTCTTTGTTGGTTGTGTGACAATGCGGTTCACGTTAAGTGTGCAGGTTACACAGGCAGAATCAAGGAGTCTATTGCTAAAGGTGGTGGCTTAAAATATGGATGTGATACTTGCCGTGAGGTCGAGAATGAGATGCGCTCTTTCATGAGGCGGACTAGAGATAGTTTTAACACTTTAAGGGCAGGTTTTAATAAACTTCAAGCGGAGTTTACTGCGGTGGAGACTCAGTTCAGAAGTTTATCGCTTATGAATGAGTCTCCGAAACGTAAAAGGACCGGTCCTTGGAGTGTTTCTGTATCTGTAGATCCGCCAGCGTCTCTTATCGTCCCCGACCGGTCTCATGCACCATCCACTCCTAATGTACAGCAATTGATATCGTTTAAGAGCCCGGTTGTGGATGGTATTAGTAAGGAATTACCGGTATCACCTGGGAATGATCTTTTAAAAACGATGTAGTATTGTAGTGTCCGGGCAATCACCCACTCCAATGGAAATTGCCGATAGTTCTAAAAGTATCGAGGGCCCCGTAAACAAGTTGACTGCTGCAGTGGGTGACTTGTCCAACGTTACTGCTGCGGCTGACGCTTCGCTACCACCAAAGAAACATATATTTGTTTCTAGGCTAGACCCTGTTGTCACATCTGATGATGTTATAGCCTATATTCGAAAGAAAGTTAACGTCTCGAAATTAAAATTAGTTTTCTGCCAATATATGTCGAGAAGATTTTTGGCCGAATAGTATAATAGTGAAGGAATGTACTGTAAAAAAGAAAAATCGGCAACCGATTCGCTTACCAGAACGTTAGAGGACTGAAATCTAAACTTCCTAATCTCTATGTAGATAGTCTTTCTTTTGAGCATAACATTCTAGCTTTTACAGAGACGTGGCTAAAACCTGATATTGCTGATGCATCGGTTTTTTCCACAAACTTTTCTATATTCAGACGTGACCGGAGTTTTCGCATAGGTGGTGGCGTTCTGATAGCTGTTGATGCTGCTTTATCATCTGAAATGATTCAATTTTCTAGTACCCAGGATATTGTTAATTTTAAATCTTTTAATGCTTTTATTACTTGTTCCTATATTCCACCACTGTCAGACATGGTGGTATATTTAAATCATTTAGAGGCAATTCAGTTTGTCTCCTCTTTAGTTTCCAGTCAAGACATGCTCATAGTTGTAGTTGATTTTAATTTACCCGCTTTAGCATGGTCACTAATTAATTCTTTTTTACAATTAAATAATAATAATAATAATAATAATAATTACTTGTTTCTATATTCCACCACTGCATATTGGGCCAGCGAACCGATAGTTCGACGAAAACTAAAGTTTTAAAGCTACCTTCTTGAAATTTGGTACATATGATAGTGTCGATGCACATAAAAATATATCTAAGTTTCAGACCGATCTGACCACGCCTTCCCTAGCCGCCCATATGAGATAGGTTTCCTCTTATTTATACTTGTACGGTAATTAATAAAGCTAGCACTCGTTAAATTCATAAAAAGTTTTTAATTCATTTTTTTTAACACTTAATCTTAATATTAATAAGTAAAAATAACAATTCATTCAAAATTACTATTAATCAGTAATTTACATTTAAAAATGTTCCTAAAAGAAAACGGATTTTCAGAGTCAGAATCTGAATCACTATCAGTATTGTTAGCATCAAAATCGGGAAGATTGTTATTATTGTTCATGTTACTAAGATATAAAAAGTTTGGTGATTCCAAAAGTTCGATTACGTCTGATGGGAGGGGTAGTTTATTTTGCTGACCCAATCTTTTTGTTAGATAGATGCTCGACACTAGAGGATCTGAAGAATCCATTGCTCTGTGGAAAACATCTGCCATGTTTTTCTGCCGTGTTCTCTTTCGAGCATGTAACCTCCTGTCACTCTTATAGTATTTGTTGCGAGCTTCTGAGGCGTTCTCTCCAAGAACACCTAATGGAAGGATTGATGCTTCTTTTATTTGGTAGCCGTGCATTAACACTTTATGGACTGTTGCCGACATTGGAAACCATGGATACAAGGACATATATAAAGTAATTGTTTTCTGACAATATTTTTTAAATTGTGTTGGATTAATTGGAAAATGGCAAGAAATAGCAATTAAAATATTGTTAAAATATGCAATGAGAAATTCATCAAGACCTAAGATTTCAGCTAGTAGCTTAGGTTGTGCAAACGCCCTCCTTGCTGTATTGCCGTCGTTGGTATTTCCATTGCCATTCTGCTTAGGCTTATCCACATGTAGAGCCATAGCATTCCACATCTGCTTCTGTATCGTCTTTTTTTGTTCCGCCATTTCTTTTTTTCCATATTCATCTCTCACTTGCCATTTTTTAAGTTTCAGTCTATATGCAATTTTAAGAACGAATTCAAAAATCGAATCCAACCATGTAAAGGACTTATGCCATATTTTAATGCTTCATATCTTGGCTTAAATTTTGGTGAGTCCATTTTAGCATTTTCCATGAAGTCTTTTGGACTCGCTCCACATATCGGACACAATTGGTAAGATTTGGTTTCAGTCAAGATGTTTAAAACTTTTCCATCTAAAAGTGTCATTTGAAGATCATATTTAACTGAAATTGATTTTCCATTTACAACGGTGCAGCCATATGAAGACAAATTTTTTATTTGACTATCCAAATTTTTTTTCTCAGCAAGAATATGGTCTTTTGTCTCTTTAACAAACTCAAGCTTGACTGGTCTGCAAAATCTAATCGACTGAGGAGTACGATTCATCCAAAACTCATTTCCAAGATAGTCCATTAATTTTAGGGGGATTATTGTTGTCGCAAAAAGCGAGTCATCAAAAAGCATTGAATCACATCCTAAAAAGTGTTGCTTATAGCTGCTTTGTCCGGTTGTTCCATCGAATCCATAGCTTGCAATAAGGATCAGACTTAAAGTATTGCCAAGCCGCACAAATAAATCTTCATGCATTTGAATTATACGGCAACTAGTGTGATCTAGAAGATTTTGCAGCGGGACTTCAGCAACTGACTCGGTTATATTAATGTTAAAAGGTCTGCATTTTGACTTAGCTTCTCTCACTTTGTTGTAAGCAGGAAAAAGTTCACAAGATCGGGAAATGCTGAGCTCGCGAAAGTTGTTGTATTGACTTTTAGTTAATGAATTTTCAAGCAGATATGCTAAAGCTTCATCCTCCGTTAGTCAAACCGAGTCATTTTTATGGGTAAAAATATTTTTTCTAGCCTCATTGGGGTCACTCGGAGTAAGAAACGTGTTTTTTAAAACAAGGGCTGCATACTTCTTGTTCGATTTTTCGGCTGAAACTACGGCGGCATGCACAAGAAGAGATGTGTTGTGACTCTGACTTACAGCTAAATCGGATGCCAATTTTTTCTTCTGACGGGGACCTGCGTTAACATATTCAATGGGTGGGCGTCCAACTGGTCTTGATGTTGACGGGTTTGGATTTGAAGACAACAATGGACTTACGGTTATAGCCATATTGGACAAAAGCCATTCGGTATGCTTTGTCTTAAATCTGGCCATATTTCTACAACATTTTGCGAGGTTTCTTTGTATGTAAAGGTGAAAGCTTCTCACTTTGGCGTTGATTTCATCCTTTTTCTCAGTGCTTAAGTTGAATTCTTTCAGTTCATCACAAATCCAACTCGAAACGGCAGATGTGCTACGACTGTTTTGTATGTAGATTTCAAGCAGTTGCTCGTAGGCGATCTCAACCACAGCTACAATATTAGGAATTTATTCACATCGGAGCAAAAAGGAGCAAAAACGGGTTTTAAAATTAGATTATACACACTTTGAACTATAATGACACATAATTACTTTTTGGCACAACTTGGCACAAAATTAGTTATAATCCACAACAGACGAGTGAGCAGGTTAGATTTTTCCTACTTTTGGACAACACAAATAAACGTACACAAAAAACACATTGACAAACATGAACAAAATCTTTTTTTAAACAAATATTCTTCATACCTTGGCCTTTCTTTTCCATAATTTTGGTGAAATAGTTTAAGCCACACTGATTTTGGCACGCTCGCAAGTAAATAAAAACTTTCCCGCGCTTTTCTGTTTCGCACGCATGCAATAAAACAGCTGACTTTGAAGGGCTGCCAAAATTCCAGGGATATATGAAAACAATTAAAATTGTTTGATTTATCTTAATCAAAGTATAAATAATAAAAAAAAAGAGGGCGTCTAACGGTTAGACACGATAGAAGTGAAACCTTCCGTAAAACAAACTGAGAGAGAATGAGACGAAAGCAGCATTAGGAGCGGGATAATTATAGGTTCATTATAATATTGCTATTATAAAGGTCATGTTTTATTTTCTTCATTTTATTATTATTCATCCCCAATGTTTTCAATTTCAACAAATGATACGAGTGGCTTATGATAACTAAAATATGATACAAATGCTTTGGTTTCGATGTTGTCAACATATCTTTGAAATACCGCGTCAATTGTTGTTTTTGATCGTGTTGTTGATTCAGTGCGATTGTTACACATTTTTAAACTGAATGTTGTATTGAGAAAGTCAATTAAAGGAACTGTGTCCAATGCAAAATTTACGTTAAAATCGCCACTTAAAATCATTGGAACTTTATCGTAATCTTTTCTAAGTATCCGCGATACTTCTGGTGTATACTTTATTAAATTTTCATGAATGAATTCCGTGATGCTATTTATTGATTGATTCGGTGAAATATAAATTGCCACAATTAAAACTGTTTTTCCATTGCTCAATCTGGTTTCGCATGCACATATTTCTCCCACTTTAGAGAGCTGAACAGACAGTGATTCTAGTTGCTGTGCATTCATTCATTATATATTTTGTGATACATTTTTATTTACTTTTTACTTTTTATACCCTTGCAGAGGGTATTGTAAAATTGGTCAGAAGTTCGTAACGCACAGAAGGAGGCGTTTACGACCTGAGAAGCTGAGTTGATATAGCCATGTCCATCTGTCCGTCCGTCTGTGCGTATGCGTTTTACTCAGCCGTCTTAAGAGCTATCGGGATGAAATCTTTTTTTTATTGTTTTTTATTACCCGGGTAAGATAAAGTATGAAAATCTTTAGGATCGGACCACTATATCATATAGGTCTAGAAGAAAACATTTTGCGGACATGGCTATATCAACTCAGCTTCTCATGCTGATCAAGAATTTATATACTTTATGGGGTCGTAAACGCCTTCTTCTGTGCGTTACGAACATCTGACCAATTTTACAATACCCTCTGCAAGGGTATAAAAAGTAAATAAAAAGTAAATAAAAATGTATCACAAAAAAATATATAAAAAGCATTATGAATAAAAAGCATTATAAAAAAAATTCGACCAAGCTGGGAGTCGAAACCCCGGCCGCCCGATCGCCAAGCGAGCACACTAATAACAGAGCCACGTCGACACTTTCTAAATTGCCGTCGAGTTCTGTAGTTAAGCACGCATCTCATTTTCGCATTGTCGTTATGTCTCTTTTTCGAGACACGCGAGCACACTAACTACACAACTCGACGACAATTTACGAAGTGTCGACGTGGCTCTGTTGTTAGTGTGCTCGCTTGGCGATCGGGCGGCCGGGGTTCGACTCCCAGCTTGGTCGAAGTTTTTTTCATAATGCTTTTTATTTGTTTATAATGCTTTTTATATATTTGCATCTCATTCTCTCGCAGCGAGCACACTAAGTACAGAACTCGACGGCAATTTACAAAGTGTCGACGTGGCTCTGTTGTTAGTGTGCTCGCTTGGCGATCGGGCGGCCAGGGGTCGACTCCCAGCTTGGTCGAAGTTTTTTTCATAATGCTTTTTATTTATTTATAATGCTTTTTATATATTTGCATCTCATTCTCTCGCAGGCTAAATACTATAAGATCTATATGTGTCTCTGTTTAGTGGTCGGTTTTTCGTTTCATCGAGTCTGAAATCACTCCCAACGATTCTAAAGAAGTTTTCACTTCAAAAAACACGAATCACAGAGTCGCGGGTAGGCAAAAGACGAGAGCGCAAATCAAACAAGAATAGGAAAGAGCGGGAGAGCGCGTCAAATTGAACGAACACATGCAACAACAATTTGTACGCAAGAGCGCGAGAGTTAGTTAAAACGGTAAAGACACAAAAGCAAAAGAGATAAGCAAAACAACAACATCGCTAATGCAAGTATTGTTGTAAGTTTTGATTTATTTAAATTTAAACAAAAACACAAAAGCGACAGCAAGAATTCACGAAATGAAAATAAAATTCGGATGTTGAAATTATTATTAAACCGATAATGAATTTAAAAGTTATAGAAAAGTATTTAATTGCGAGAAAAAAATAAAATTTAATAAGCGCAAAAAAACACGTCCGTCCTTTGTTAAATTGTATCCCGTAAATTACACTAGTACCAAAGAAGTTATCGCCGCGTTAAAAAAACATTTTGAATAATATAGCCGACCAAGAAGAGTTTATCGGACAGAGATACGTGTTTTACGTTGTTTGAGTTTGCTGATTTTGTAGAAAACCGAAATATTGACAACATTAAAGTAGCGACTGCTGCCTCTCAAGCCAATGGACAGGTCGCGCGTGGGAATCGTGTGTTGACCCAAATGTTAGGAAAGTTGTCAGAACCTCTAGCCCAAGCCGATTGGTATAAATCGTGTGGATTTCGCTATCAATAACTGAGTGCAGTGTAGTACCGGTAAAACTCCGTCAATGTTGTTGTTTGGTTGCAATCAGCACCATGGAAAAAACAGAATTTTTTTTTGGGTGATTTGCATAAGGAAGGATTTCAGCGAAACTAGAAATAATTTTAACGTACATAAAATTTTAGTGACCATTCTTGAATGGTATTTTGAAAATATTTTTGTTTCATATAATATAAATAGGGTATTTATTTTCTAAAAAAGATAAGTATAATTAGCGATGGCAAGAGATTAATTGGGAGCAGCGCAGCTATTGCGTCTGTCTCGTTTGGTCGTTGCCGGAGGAAGAAGGAGGAACTCTCCAGTGTGGCCTTAGGCCGCATACCGATATTTTCCAGAGTCAACTTAATACTAACAATCGATACTTAAAATACTAACTTCGATATATGTAAAATCCATTAACACAATTCGTAAGTAACTGACATCTTACAAATGAAAATTTCTTACTTTGCTTTAAACAAATTTTTTTTTGATTACACTATATGAAAATAGGTCGGGTTTTCCTGCCTGACGCTTTAACTCCAGAACCGATTTCCACGGTTTTGCATTCGTTGGAAAGGTCTCGGGCTCCGTGAGGTTATTGGAAAGAAAACTTCCAATCTGTATTCGCCAGCGTGTATGAAATGGTTTTCAAAATGGCTTTTCGTGTATCTACCGCAGTAGGCGGGGGCAGTTACATGTCAACCACGGGTTAGGAAATTCATTCATTCATGTTTCAGTTACAAACGAGAAGTTACTATCGTGATGATCACAATTTAGAAATTGAACCAATGTCAACTGCATGCCAATATTGCAATGCCTTAAAGTTCAAAAGAGAAACGGATAGATTGTGCTGCGCAAGTGGAAATTCAATCTGTGGTACTCACACCACCACACCCACTGAAACCATTGATCGAAGTAACTGATCCCGATTCCAACCATTTTCTACAACGCATCCTGAACGAACCCTGCGGAAATCGTTCAAAATAATGTGCCGTTGCTGAATAAACTGCAAAAACAAGTGTAAAAAACATTAATGCAAGCGATGGACAATAATCCTTGTGGTCTATTCTTCCTGAACGCACCTGGAGGAACAGGGAAAACATTTATAAATTCATTGATTTTGGCCACTATTAGATCAAGATGTGACATACTTTGGCGGTCTGGTACTGTACATTCTGCACTTAAGTTACCATTCAATTTAAACACAATTGATACTCCATCATGCAATATATCCCGATCCAGTGCAATGGGAAAATTGTTGATGCAATGCAAGCTCATTGTTTGTGATGAGTGCACAATGGCACATAAGAAATCACTTGATGTACTTAACTTCACACTGAAGGATCTTCGCCGAAATAACAACATCTTTGGCAATTTAATTATATTGTTGGCCGGCGATTTCAGGCAGACGTTGCCAGTAATTCCCGGTGGAACGCCTGCAGATGAATTGAATGCTTTCCTGAAGGCATCACTTTTGTGGGTTAACGTAAAAACATTATCGCAAACCACTAATATGAGAGTTCAACTTCAAAATGATCAAAGTCCTGCACAATTTTCCAAACAATTGTTAGGTGTTGGAAATGGAAAAGTCCCGGTTGATGCGACAACTGGATTAATTACTCTTACCAACGACTTTGGCCGATTTGTAGAATCTCAATTAGCTCTTATTGAAAATGTTTTCCCAAACATTAGTGAGAATTATTAGAATTATTCTTGGTTAAGTCAACGAGCAATTCTCGCCGCAAAGAATAATGATGTACACGCACTTAAATGCACCATTCAATCAAAACTCGATGACGATTTGGTGACATACAAATCCGTTGATTCCATAACAAATCCCGATGATGTAGTAAATTATCCAAGTTTTTGAACTCTCTGGTAGAGCTGCAAAACCATCGATGGTTGGTCCATCGATATTTTCAAGCTCGATGGAATAAACCATCGATAGTATCGATGGTTCCATCGAAATTTCTTTTAAGTAATAACAACTTGTTCAAAAACAAACGCTGTATATTTTTTCAATATAATATATTGGCTTCGTGCCATTTTAATAAATCACAAAGATATGTTACTTAAAATTATAAGGCAATTCATTTCATTTCATCTTAAGACTATTAAACAAATGAGTATCTTGAATGTTCAGTCATTTCATACATAAAAATAAAAACTTAAAACTCTTAGAACTAAATAAAATAACAAAAAAGAAAATAAAATTACGTAACACTTCAACTTAAAAAAACAAAAATATTCGAGATTTATTCCAAAATCCATTGGTTCTGCTTCAAGGCTAGAAGCATATTCACAGCTTTTGGCTTTAGACTGCTTCTTTTTTGGCTGACGATTTCTCCAGCCTTACTAAAAACCCGCTCAGACTCCACTGAACTACCTGGAATGCACAATATTTTCTTGGCACATTTGGCCAGTTGGCCAAATTGTATTTCATTAATCTGCAAGAAAGTTAATTAGAAATATATTGAGATAATGTTTTTCACTTACCTTCCAGTAGTCCAATGGGTCAACGTCTTGGGTTGCGTTGTTTTGCTCCAAGTATTGCCTCATTGTAACAATAGAATCCAATCTGGTCGTCTTTTGTTTTTCAGCTATTTTCTTGGTCACAAATTTGAAAAGATTGTCCTTTTCAGCATATGTTGGCGGTTCCTCGTTTGGAGATCGATTTTCCAAATTTTTGTTTAAGTAGGTGATTTCATTTTCGAGTGCGATTGCCGCTTGCTGGGCGTTATGCTGACTCCTAAAACCTTTTTTAAAACGAGGGTCGAGCATTGTTGCCAAGCGTGGAATTGATCTGGACTCATATATAGAAAGTCGTGAGTTAATTCGACTAGATAAAAATGTGATTATTTCGCATCCGACAGTAGACTTCACTTTTGGCTGAAGCTCTTCTAAGGTACTAACAAGGCCCAAAATCGTCGGAATTATTAGCGAAGCTGTGACGGTTTTCGATGCTGAAATTCTGCTGGTAGCTTCGTCGAATGGTGCCAGTATAGTGCAAAGGTCTTGTATAGCGGCAAAAGCATCTTCGCTTAGGGGAATAGGCGCCTTTGGGGTCTTCAGCAAAACTGAGGCAACTGCTTCTCGCGTGTCTAAAATGCGTTGGAGCATATGGTACGCACTATTCCACCTAGTGGGGACCTCTTGTATCAAGCTGTGAGGCTTAAGTTGACCTTGCTCATTTTTAAATTTGGCATTGGCAATAGTGCTACATTTAAAAAAGGCAACGATTCGCTTTGTTTGAGTCAAAATTTCCCTCACCTTATCTTGAGCCAAAGCGTCTTGAACTACAAGATTTAAACTGTGGGCAAAGCACGGCAAATGTTTTTTTTTTAGACTCTCGCATGCCTTTATCATGGACGCCGCATTGTCAGTGACTATGGATTCAATTTTATTGAAAATATTAAATTCGTCACATATTTCCGTCAGCGTTGCGCTAATGTTGGCACTTGAGTGGTTTTCTTCGTTTAAAAGGGGCTGTGTTGCCAATACAGCCGCCTTTAACTTGAAGTCATCGTCAATGAAATGGCACGTTACAGTTATGTAGTTACAATTGCCTCGAGATGTCCAGCAATCTGTACTCAACCCACAGTGCTCGATTGTATTAAGCTTGTTTTTTAGCTTTAATTGCATCTCATCAAACATTGTCTTCATATGGACGTTTTTTAATGTTGTGCGGCTCGGTAGAGAATACCTCGGATCTAAGGCTTTTACAAAGCACTTGAACCCTTCATCCTCTACTACGCTGAAAGGTTGCAAGTCTTTCGCAATCATTTGAGTCAAACACTTGTCCAATTTCGCCCTTCTTTCAGATGTAGGTTCATAAAGCTCGGACCGTTGAACAAATTGGTCAATTTTTGGCACATTTTCGCTAAGTTGACTTAATTTGAGCGGGTGGGCACGCCTTAAATGCTCTTGCATGTTAGACGTGTTCCCGCTCGTTTTGTACTCATTGCCACATAATTTGCATTTTGCGAAATTTCTACTTTTACATTTTTCAAAGTAGTCCCATACCTGAGAGCTGCATTTTTTTCGCTTGCAAGGCAACTCGTCTGGATGCGGAACCACAGCGGACGACGAGGCAGATGTTGATGGTGAGGCAGCTAATATCGATGAGGCAGCTGAAGATGTTGAGGCAGCTGATGATGCACTTTTATCTAAAATACAAAAACAATTATGAACAAATAAGAAAAAATTAGCTTGGAAACACTTACTTGATGAAATCACAAACTTATCCATAATTTTTGAGGAACCGCCAACAAAGTTACACCTATTTTAGAAATCTGTGTACTAAATAGTTCAAAAGTGAATTAATATAGAATTAATTAGAATTAAAATCGAAAAACTTTAAATTTTATGTAAAAGTACTTACGCGTGGTTTTGTGTCTAGCCATGCAGTGAACTATCGATGGAGGAAAAAAACCATCGATCTATCGCTCAATTGAAAGTCCATCGATATTATCGATAGTACCATCGATGGTTTTGCAGCTCTACTCTCTGGAGCTACCAGGATTTCCACCACATAACTTGCAACTCAAAGTTGGTTTAGTTATTATGATATTGCGTAATTTAAATCCACCGTGACTTTGCATGGTACTCGGCTTGCGGTGAAAAGACTTGTGAGGAACATAATTTTGACAATAATGCTCCACACAACAAACATGTAACCAACAAGGAACAACACACAGGAAACATACGCAAGACACGGATTCGTGATGCCTGGCAACATGTTGTAAAGAGTGATCGTTAGCATGGCTTTAAAACTTTTGGCCCTACTCGTTTTCCATTTGCTAGACATTCATTATACTCTTGAAGTTTATTTTCTTTTTCTTTAGCTTTTGTTCGTACCGATCGTCTGCGTTTGCGTCTGATCGGTGCTCTTCAGGTACTCCAAGCAATCTTTTCCAAGCGGACCCGCGCGCTTACCTGGACCTCCGTTAGGAGTAGCTCCATCTTTTGGACGCTGCCCTCTCGCTACAGGGCTTAGTTGGTTTAAACGTTCGGCTAGCACATTTTTAGTGCCAGTATCAGATTTGTAACTGGGATTTTGAAAAGTCATCAGGATTTATTGAATCCATTATTGTTTTTTAATATTTTTTCTTATCTCTCATTCTTTTTCTTTAATTCTCTCTGTTCTGTTCTAACAAGTGAGACAGCACACTTCTCTTACTGTACCACTGCATAAAACTTAAAACTAAGTTGTAACAAAGAAAAGAGTAAGATATACTTAAGGCTAAACATATTGCACTGGGGGAAAGAGTAAGATATACTTAATACTAATACATATTGCTTCAATTCGGCCATTCTGACAGTAAGGATCACCTGATCTTCTTTATGACGACTATTGGTTCTCGTATTATAGCTGTGTGTACTGTTGTCATTCTTAGCGTTTTTCAATTTACTTATTTCTTTGCTTAACATACTGTCCTTTTTCGATAACAGAATTTTCATTTACATTTAGGTTTGTATTTGCTTTTATCTGTTCATTCGTATTTTGATCTTTCTTTATATTTACGTTAACTTTAATAGTTTCATCTGACCAATTGAACCATGGCTTCATATTTGCTATAGACCAAATTCGACGTCACTTACAACGTATCGATAATTTTCGAAGCACTTAACGATTTTAAGAGGCCCTTTGAATCTCGGCTCTAATTTTTTTGGATACACCTTTGTGAGTGTCATAATTTTTAACTACCATAAGTCGCGTTCGCGAATTTCCGCACACATGTTGCAGGGTCATTTCTGTGATTATCATTTACCGTTTACCACACAGACCCCCCTCCCGACCAAAAATTCAATGCCAGGGCAATGATTTCTTTTAAAACGGAACTCCATTCGATCCGTAAACGGAGCTGCTAACTTTCCTCCGTTAATTTATGTTCAAATGAAACCATTTGTACAGAGACCATGTTGTGTGGCATTTGGAACAATTACAACTACAATTGGCAACTAAATTGCTTCCAAATAGTTTCCGTGCCTTTCTCATAAATCGACAAAAAAAAACCCTAAAGCTCTGTATTTTCTTTGTTTAAAGTTGGTATTTTAAACTTTATAAATTTTTGTATAAATATACATATTTAAGCGACTTGCAACTTGAGTGAAAAACTGTGATTCCATAATATTATCGCAAAATTATTATCGAAAGTTTTTATCATCCCCTAACATTACCCAATAGACAAGTGAATCTGTTGTCTGATTTCTTCGTTATGGACTGAAGAAGTCGCTTGGAACAATATTAATTATATTAATAATTAAAACCGTGCAAATAACACCTCATATTTTTGAGGACCAGAAAACATAACGCTATTCAACTGCATCTCAAGGTAATAAAGATGAAATACAATGTCATCAAAAAACCGTTGCACTTTTTGTTTTCAAATAAACAATTACTTCTTGGGGGAATGCAAAGCTACGCTTTTGCCTTCAATTCCCTTGAAATTCAACCAGTTATTATATCATACAGATTTTAGCAAGCGGTGCTTTTAAACTTCTAAATATTTGTATTTAGAAAGTTAATATACCTCGGAGCAATTCGACAAAATATCATTCAACGAGTCAATGCCGTGATAACGAGTCGTTCGACATTGTAAAAAAAAACTTTCTGAAAAAATAAGTAAAAAAAAAATTCAATTTCGTAGTAAAAAAAAAGTGTGAAAAAAATGCCAAGTAAACAAAATTCAGCGCCAAGGTCGTCGCACAAGTCCTTGGTAGATTTTAAACCAAAATTTTTGGATTTTAGAGATATCGAGAATGAAAGTCAACCACTGGCCAAAAGGATTCTACTATCAATGCAAACTGAAGCGGGTAAATCAATGGTTCAGAATATGGTTGCATCGGCCGCCAAAAAGGTAAACAGCAACATTACCTCGCCTCCAAAGGAGAAAGAACCAGAATTGCTGCTGTTCCCATCGAGAACAAGCCTGGTGGCTCCAAATTTTGAAAAACCGAAGCCGCTTGCTGCAGGAACTAATTTAAATGGAAAGACGACAAATTCAACAAATGTTTTACGAAAACGCGACTATAATCAGGCTTTCAATCAAGTAAAGTCCTTTAATGATAATGAGAATGAGAAAATGAATGAGAATGTGAGTTATTTAAATAATTGGCCCATTCATGACGACACAAATAAAGAGAATCAAGAAGGTAACAATTATAGAAACATACTTTCCACCCGTAGATTTCTTTAATACTGAGTCAAATTTTTGATTCTGGGCGAGAAATTAAAAGAGAAATTCTGCACAGAAGCGAGGACAACAGTAGTTGTTTACATGTCGACTATAAACCCAATTCGGATAATCAAGGAGAACCAGAAATTTGTTTTAATTTTACATTTGATAATCTGAATAATGAAATAGTCGATGCCAACAGTACATAACAATATTAATGGCATTGTGAATATAAATGATGTGAATGTTTCCATAAATATTGATTTTTCGAATCTTGTACTGAATACGCAAACAAATGATGAAGTGGTGAAAGGTAAAAAATTTGATATACCATCCGATCTTGATTTAGATGCTCGTCTACAAGCTGAATTGGACTCATTGCTACCGTCGATGACATCTGAGGAATCCGAAATAGATGCTCGCCTACAGGACGAACTTGACTCTTTGCCCTTCATCGAGGTGGATAATACAGATCCACCTCCCCTTGGTTCAGATCCACAAAATTGTGCACAAATCTCATATGCGGCAGTGGAAAATGAAGTGCCAGTGGATGAAATGCAAGTACCCCATAATGACGCTGATTTTGATAATCCAATATTTGTTCCCTTAGTGGGTGCTCCGAACACAGATTTTCTACAACCGATGCGAACTTTCGGGTATTTCCGAAACGGTCACGGTGAAGATATTCCCGTGTCTT
The DNA here is from genome assembly GCF_018902025.1 of Drosophila willistoni. NCBI lineage: Eukaryota > Metazoa > Arthropoda > Insecta > Diptera > Drosophilidae > Drosophila > Drosophila willistoni. Next base: position 203,379 of record NW_025814230.1, read on the forward strand.
TTGTTCTTGGACCAGATGGTTTGGTGACCAATGTTTCCATGGTCTCTGAAGATAACGGTATTGGTTTGCCATTGGATCAGCAAATGGAGAGCCTAACAGCTGCACAACTTGATCAAATACTGCAAAGTGGCCGTACATATTTAGCCTTTCCACCAACGGCTAAATCATCGTCATCGTCGACATCTTCGTCGGCCGCTGATCGCAAAATAGTTCCCAAGAAAGTAGAAGAAGAAGTTCCAGATGATGAAGGTCATCCACGAAAACCAACTGTAAAAGATGAAGCTGATTATGAGGAAATTGGTGTATGCGATACATTTGCCGTATATTGGGCCAATATTCTATTTTGCGATTAGCGGCCGACGAAGATATTGAAACCCTGCAAACAACAAGTCATATTTTTGAGGACCAGAAAACATAACGCTATTCAACTGCATCTCAAGGTAATAAAGATGAAATACAATGTCATCAAAAAACCGTTGCACTTTTTGTTTTCAAAAAAATAATTACTTCTTGGCGGAATGCAAAGCTACGCTTTTGCCTTCAATTCCCTTGATATTCAACCAGTTATTATATCATACAGATTTTAACAAGCGGTGCTTTTAAACTTCTAAATATTTGTATTTAGAAAGTTAATATACCTCGGAGCAATTCGACAAAATATCATTCAACGAGTCAATGCCGTGATAACGAGTCGTTCGACATTGTAAAAAAAAACTTTCTGAAAAAATAAGTAAAAAAAAAAAATTTAATTTCGTAGTAAAAAAAAAAATTGTGAAAAAATGCCAAGTAAACAAAATTCAGCGCCAAGGTCGTCGCACATGTCCTTGGTAGATTTTAAACCAAAATTTTTGGATTTTAAAGATATCGAGAATGAAAGTCAACCACTGCACTATGGTCCAAAATCCAGATTTTGTGGCATTAACTAGAAGGAATGCAGTTACAGAGTAGCTTTTTTAATATTTTATTTTGAACTGTTATTAATATAAAAAAATTTGTTTTTTTCATTAAGCAATACAAAACTATAAATAAACAACTTTGATTTTATTTTAAAATAAGATATTTTTGACGATTGCTTCAATCATATAAGCACAGAAAGAAAATTAAAAAATAACGGAGTAGAATACTTAATTAGTTATCTTCTATTTCTAATTCAAACGAATATGGATTTATTGATTCGGTTTCGGAATCAGAATCACTGTCCGACTGGTCGACATTAATATAATCAGCAAGGACCGGTTCATCTAAAAGTGCAACGACATCCTTAGATAATATTTGTTTTTTATGTTGAGCCGACCTTTTTTTGAGATTTATACTAGAAATAAGTGGATCGGAGGAGTCCATTGATCTTAAGAATACATCTAACAAGTTATTGGCGCGAGAGTTTTGACGAGCATGTAATTTTCTATCTCGTTTGTAAAATTTGTTTTTCGCTTCAGAAGCATTTTCACCAAGGCAACCCACAGGTAGTACTGATGTTTCGATAATTTGCGATCCATGTACCAAAATTTTGTGTAAAGTGGGCGACATTGGATACCACGGGAACTTTACCATATACATAGTATAGACTTTGTTACAAAACTTTTCAAATCTGTAAGTAAATCTCAGCTTTTAAATCAATTCACAATGGATGGCTTAATATTTAATGTTTTTCTAAAAATGCACGTCTGGTCGCTGCCAGCTTTTACATCGGAAGAAAGTATCAGCGTTGTCTCTTTTAAAAGTCATCGATATCACAGCGTTGATATCGATATAACTTAATCGCTACATAATACAGGTTATCGCTTATACAATAGGGTTCTTTTATATATGTTTTGGATTAGCGTTATTATTAAAGTAAGTAAATTAGTATTATATACAGCTGTGTTCAAAAATATAGTAGCGCATCACCTTGCAACATTTAAATTAATTTTTCGACATGTTAAACATTAAAAATTAAATTTTTATTTCATATTTTTCAAAGAATGGAATATAAAGATGAGAATTGTTATTAGATTCCGTTTTTTTATATAATTTTTTAACGACTTTTGCCAAATACACCAAAAAGTGCCTGTTCAAATTTATAGTAGTGGTTACAAAGGAGACAAAAAAAAATAGTTCAATTTAATTCAAAAGTGATTTTTCGAGCTCTTCTTACTTAGTAATGTCTAATACTTTGTTGTATAGCCTTTTTTTTTAAATACCGGCATCGCATCGGCGGATCATCGAATCGATGAGGTCCTGACAAGGCTTCAAGGGGATTTGCGACCATGCTTTTGAACTATTTGCCAAATACATAAACATATCTATCCATATATCCGTTGCCAGCGAAGTTGTAAGAAAAGCATGCAAATATCATTATGCTTATGCCACGATGCCTAATTGTTGTTTTGGGTGTACGTAAGATTATTTTCGGATTGCAAAATAGTTTTATTTGACGAGAAAGGCTCTAGGAAGTATGTACGATGTTCACCAAACACCTAATATAATCCTAGGTACACCCAAAACAACAATTAGGCATCGTGGCATATGCATAATGATAATTGCATGCTTTTCTTACAACTTCGCTGGCCCTACCCATGTGGGAAACGGAATTATGGATAGATATGTTTATGTAGATATATTAGGAAATACAATGCTACCATGTTCCAGTTGGGAAATGACTATAAAATGGACATTTCAACAGGATAACGATCCGAAACATACCAGAAAGATTGGTTTGCATCCAAAATATCGATGTTATGTTAAGGCCACCTCAGTCCCCAGATCTTAATCCGATCAAGACCTTATGGGGAGATGTTAGGCGGGTTGTGGCAACATCAAATCCATCAAAAAAAACTGGGCTTTGGCAAATAGTTCAAAAGCATGGTCGCAAATGCCCTTGAACCCTTGGCAGGACCTTATCGGTTCGATGATCCGCCGATGCGATGTCGGTATTTATTTATTAAGTGAGAAGAACTCAAAAAATCACTTTTGAAGTAAATTAAACTGTTTTTTTTTTGCCTCCTTTGTAACCACTACTATAATTATGAACAGGCACTTTTTGGTGTATTTGGCAAAAGCCATAAAAAAATTATAAAAAACAATATAAAACAAACGGAATCTTATCCTATTCTCATCTTTATATCCCATTCTTTGAAGAATATGAAAAAAAAATTTAATTTTTAACGCTTAACATGTCGAAAAATTAATTTAAATGTTGCAAGGTGATGCGCTACTATATTTTTGAACACAACTGTACATACATAGACCAGGGGATTTATATGTAGCCTACTACAACTCGGCCATTCTGACATTTGGATCTCCTGATCACGTAATTCTTAACTTATTTCTATACATTGATACATATGCATATTTTCTTATTATTAAGTAACATAGTAATACATTTAATATTTTTCTTCACATCTTAAATTTGATCTTCATTTTTTGATTCAGTGTCTTATATTCCGAATGCTCCACACGCCCTGATATGGGTTACGAGATACTTGAAAACCTTCCACATCTTTAAGTAAAAATCTATCATTTTTTAAAACTTTTTCTATTCGGTAAGGTCCTTTATTCTTTGGAATTAGTTTTCTTGACGTACCAACTGTGCTATTAAAATTTTTTACCATAACATAGTCTCCTTGCTTAAATTTTTTTGGCTTTCGTTTGCTTTTATCATAATAAGTTTTGTTGTAGGACTGAGCATTATTTTGAGCCTCAATTGCCTCATTCCTGATTTCTGTTAAACTCTTCTGCTTGGTGTCTTGATTTATCAATTCTAGTTTCTCTTTTAATTCATCTACTATTCGCCCCCTTTGTGACGTTCCAAACAACATAACACTTGGCAATTATTTTACACTTCGATGCTGTGTATTGTTCATTGCATACTCCACCTGTACTACCACTAAATCCCAATGCAATCCTTTCGCAGGTTCAACTAATTTTGCAATCATCGGGCCTAGACTTCTGTTAATTCTTTCTACCTGTCCGTTTGCTTGGGGAGATCCGGTCGCGATTTTAATATGTTTAATGTTTTCTAATATGTATAGTTTTCTATAAACTCCTCAAACTCACTTGAAGTAAAACAACTACCTCTATCAGAAATAATACACTTTGGTTTACTATATGTTCTAAAATAATGTTTAAGACTTGACAAAACTTCTTTAGTACTGGTTGTTTTCGTCGTATATAATCGTACGAATTTCGTAAACCCATCTACAACCACGAATATACGCTTTTTTGCTCTACCAGCACTCACTGGCCCATAATGATCAATGTGAATCAATTCAAATGGTCTATTGCCTTTAGGTATACAATGCAAGAAACCTTGTTCTTTTCCAGATCTTGGAGAATAGGCAATACATTTAAGACAGTTTTCAATATGACTAGTACATTTGTCTTTGAGGTTTGCGAACCAGTAACTTTTATTAATTAAATCAATCATTTTGTCTCTCCCTATATGTCCTATTTCATTGTGATACCTATACAATACATGATCTTCCATATTTTCTGGAACATAAAAGAGAAGTCTACCATCATTTGCTTTTCTATAAATCACTCCATTTCTCATCTCATACAATTTGTGTTCAGCTCTCTCTAATAATTTCCTTAAGTTTTGAATTTTAGGATCCTTTGATTGGCAAATTATTAGGTTATCTTCAAAACTTGTTGTTTCAACTACCATAACATTTGTACATCTGCTCAAAGCATCTACATGCTGCATTTTGTTTCCGGGCCTATAAATCAATTCATAATCATAGTTTTGAAGCTCTAACGCCTATCTAGCAATTCTAGGGTTAAGTTCAACTTTGTTTAATGTCAGTGTTAAAGAATTACAATCTGTCATAATCTTAAAGCGTTTATCTTGAAGGTAAATACGAAATCTGCGTAAGGCATAAATGATTGCAAGAGTTTCTAACTCAAAGCTATGATACTTTTCTTCTGCTCCGGTTGTTCGTTTTGAAAAATAGGATATAGGATGCAACAATTTGTCTGATTTTTTCTGAAGTAACACTGCGTCGAATCCTTAAGCACTGGCATCGCAATGCAATTCAACCTCATCCTTGTAATCGTAAATTGCTAACACCGGTGCATCCATAAGTTTTTCTTTGAGCAGTAAAAAATAATTTAATTCATTTTCTTGAAACAAAAATTCTTTTCCCTTTTTCAAAAGATCATATAACGGTTTCGCTAAAATAGAAAAATCTTTAATAAATCTACGAAAGTACGAGCATAACCCAAGAAAACTTTGAACAGCCTGTGCCTTTTCAGGTATTGGAAAATTTTTTATCGCTTCCATTCCTTTATCATCTGTTTTTATACCTTCACTTGATATTTGATAACCTAAATATTTGACACAGGACTTCATAAATTCACATTTGTCCAAACGTAGCTCTAATTTTTTCTTATCTAATCTTATAAAAACTTCCTTTAGAGTTTCTAAGTGTTCATTTATATCCTTGCTGGCGACCATGATGTCGTTCATATACACAACTAACTTGTCGTCTTTAATAATATCACAAAATATCTTATTTATAAAGCGTTGAAACACAGCTGGCGAATTTTTTAATTCCATGGGCATTCTTTAAAATTCGTATTACCCTAACGGAGGGACAAACGAGGTGTACTTAATAGATTCCTTGTTTACATACACATGAAAGTATCCATTTTTAAGATCTAATTTTGTGAACACTGTTTTATTTACTAATTTGTCAAGTAGGTCATCTATCAGTGGTAATGGATAATTGTCTTTAATTAAAACTTTATTTAGTTTTCTAAAGTCAATACACAAGCGAATATCTCCTGTTTTCTTTTTTACTTAAACGATTGGCGACGCGTACTCCGACTCACTCGGCTGTATAATTCCTTTTTTTAAATAATCATCTAATAATATTTGCAATTGATCTTTTTCTGTATATGAAAGGCGTCTGGGAGAGCAACTAAAGGGTTTGGAGTTTTCTAAATTTAATTTGATTTCACATCTAGTCATTGGCTCTTCTGGGATTGTCGCATTTAAGGAATAAATTTTAATTATTTGTCTTAGTTTACATTTGGTATCGTAATTCAGTTTTTCGTCCCAATTATAATCATCAATTGTGTCTTCAGTGTAATTAATATTTGATAAGTCATTGACGACTTTTTCTAATTCTTCCTCGATAAATTTTTTATTTGATTGAATGTAAGTATTTCGTGTCTCTGCTCATTTAACGTCCTATCAGACTGTGTCCTATTTTTTTCCTCTTACTCTGTACTATCTGTTTTATTTAATTCTATACTAACTGTTTCATCTAACTGTTTACTTACTATTTTATCTACTTGTTTACTAACTGTTTCATCTAACTGTTTTGTAACTGTCTCATCTAACTGTTTACTATAGTTTAAGTTAGAATTATTTGTATCTTCTCTGTTTTCAGTCTCCACTTTTTGTACTGTAACCAATTTCAGTGCGCTTAGATTAAATTTCAAATTACATGCCGTTAAAAAGTCACTTCCAAGAACTACATCGTGACTCATAGACTCATTTGGTACTACATTTAAATCAAAATAACATTTTATTGATCCTTTCAATACATAACATAAGGTTTTTCCAAATATGTTTAATTGGCTTTGATTTAAACCGAAATATTCTTTCAATACTGGCTCCAGTGTTAGGTGACTTGATATATGACGTTTTTTAACAAAAGAAATAGAGCTTCCAGAGTCTAGGAGGCACGCTGCAATTAATGGAGATCTAGATTTTTGACAAAAATATATATTGAATATTCTTACATATTGGTTGCCAGTCGCTCTTTCTCTCCGGACATTGGGCAACAAAATGGCCAAAGGCACCACCAGCGTAGCAAGATCCTCGCTCCCTTTTCGGTTTATGGCAATCAATTGCTAGATGACCCTTGGAATTGCAATTCACGCAACGCACATCCTTATTGACGCTGTTATAAGACTCTCTGCCCGATTGTGTTGGAATAGGATGTTTCTTTAACTTCGGTAGACGCACTGATGAAAACGCCTGAAGGACTTGCCTTGGATCCGAAAAACACTGGATACGTGCTTGATCGCGCAAACTTTTGGATGATATCCCGTCATTGATGCACTCCTACAGTTCCTCCATATCGATGTTGATGTCATCAGCCAGCCTCATCTTTTCATCGAAATAAGAACCAAAATTCTCGCTGGCTAGCCACTTGCGATCCTGAAATTTGCTCCTAGCCTCAGCTTTCGACGTTTTATTTCCAAATGCCAAGTAAAGTTGGTCAAACAGCTGATCGACCGGCTCGAGAATACGTGTCGCACTGTTGTGCACAAGTGTTATTATAATCCATAGCGACTTTCTTTGCTAGCGACAGAGCTGCTGCTGGTGAATCTAATAACTTGTTTATCATTTGGTTGGATCGCTGTTCAACACTACTATATTTGGCGGTGCCAATGTGGTCGTTGATATTTCCAGCGTTGCCACTGCAGTTGGTATCTTTTACAGCGTTGCCACTGTGGATGTTGACGTCATTAATGCTGTCAAGGCAATCGACTGTAAGGTTTGATCGATCTGAAACCTCGAGACACAACTTCTGTAGCATGATTCTGGTAGCATTGAGTTCTTCACGTAACTGTACCAATGTTGCAGCTTCATCGTTTAATGCTTCCATTTGTTCTGGCTGAGCGCTGATTTGTTGTTCGACAGCTTCAGTCTCCTCCTCATGCGGTAGCTCCGCATCCACATGTTGAGCTAGGGGCTGATCACGATTTCCCTCCTGCTCAACGTTTTCAGCTTGCTGAGACTCCGGTGGACTTCCACGCTGCTCTAGAGGAATTTCAAGCAGACGGGCCATAATTTCGGCTCTAGTGCCCGTTGTTGGCAGACCGAGACTCTGTAGCCACTGCTTTAAAAGCACTACGGAACACAAATTAAAGTTAACTTCGTTCATGGCGAGTAAGAACCACTTCTGAGATTGTAAGAGTTATAATCGTTTATTATTTTCTCAGCTTTTATATCAATTCACAATGGATGGCTTAATATTTAATGTCATTCTAAAAATGCACGTCTGGTCGCTGCCAGCTTTTAGATCGGAAGAAAGTATCAGTGTTTAAGAATAAACATCGTGTCCATCTGAAGCGGCTTCACCAAATCAGATGCACTAAAGAAAATATAATACAACTGTACTTTGGCACAAACAACTAACCTAGCATATGACTAGAATTACAATCAGCCAATTGTGGGAAAAACACTTGTAATTGTAAACTAACCTAAACGATCACAACGGCAGGATGTCAAGTGGCCGACGCCGTGCCCAAAATAATAATAATTTTTCAACCCCCGAATGCGTGGGTGTGAGTCGTACTAGAATAAGATCTCCTTAAGAACAATTGTTACCACCTAGAGCCTAAGATTTCCTATATAAACTCCGTACTTTTGTAAATAAAATTAGTTCATATTTTGAATTCAACGAATGAAGATTGGGTTATTTTTCTTCGCCCGGAATCCCTATTCAATCAGCGTTGTCTCTTCTAAAAGTCATCGATATCACAGCGTTGATATCGATATAACTTAATCGCTACATAATACAGGTTATCGCTAATACAATAGGGTTCTTTTATATATGTATTGGATTAGCGTTATTATTAAAGTAGGTAAATAAGTATTATATACATACATAGACCAGGGGATTTATACGTAGCCAACTACAAATCGAACCGTATTAATAGAAAATTCACTTGAAATTGCTATTAAAATGGTACGAAGGCATTCTATAATTTCTAAGTCGATTTCTAAGATGGAAGCAAAAAATTTTGCATTTGAAAACGCCCTCCTCGCAGTGTTGCCATCGTTTGTGTTACCGTTGCCATTTTGTTTCGGTTTATCCGCATGTATACCCATTTTTTCCCACAACATCTTTTGTTTTTTCTCCATCATTGTATTTTTTTCTGCTTGATCCCTTACTTGCCATTTTTTTATCCCAATTCTGTACGATATTTTAAGCAACAGTTCAAAAACTCGTATCCAGGCATGCAGAGGATTCATTCCACAAATAAGGCTCCCAGGATTAGGCTTAAATTTCAAAAAGCTCATGTCATTGACCTCCATAAACTGTTTAGGACCAGCACCACATATTGGACAAAGTTGACAAGATTTTGTTCCAGTTAAAAAATTTAATACTTTACCGTCTATAAGAGTCATATGAAGTTTATAGGACACTGTGATTGTTTTTTATTGCTAAATTTGAAAGTGAAAGGCAAAAATTCCATTATTTGTTTGTCTAAATTAGCCTTCTCAATTAGAACGTAATCTTTGGTTTCTTTAGCGAAATCTATTTTGAGAGGCCTACAAAATCTCACAGATCGAGGAGTTCTATTTAGCCAGAAAATTGTATTAGAGCTATCTATTAGTTTGAGGTATGACGGACGTTACGAGCAAAGAGTGGTCAAGCGAATCCGGCTCATTTGTTTCGTATATTTGTTTATACATGCTTTGTCCCGTAGATCCATCAAATCCATAGCTTAGTATTAACACGACACTCGCAATATTCTGCAAATTTACAAAACAGCTCTTCTTGCATAAGAACGATTCGACTGGCCGTATGATTCAAAAGTTCTTGTAGGGAAACTTCGGCTGTAATATCAGTACAAGATACTCCCTTGGGTCTTAATAGCGATTTAGCTTCTAGAACTTTGTGGTAGCTTGGGAATATATCAGAGTTTTGTTTTTTGTTAAGATCTCGCATATCATTGTATTGCTTTTTGCTTAGCGAGCTCTCAAGCAAATGCGCTAAGGCTTCGTGCGAAGTTAGAGGTATTGGTTCCTTAGCAGCAATTTTTTTTCTTATTTCACTAGGTCCACTTGGAGTAAGCATTGGGCGCGACAGTACAAACGCTGCATCAGTTTCGTTTGATTTTCTTGCAGAACAAGCAGCCGCAACAGAAGATTTGTGTCATCTGAAACTTCTGCAAGTTCCGATGCCATCTTCCGCTTCAGACGTGCCCCTGCTGCATCATATGATAAATATGGGCGCCCCCCTTTATTATCTGATGTTGTTTTTAAGTCCATTTTATCCAATAAGATAAACACGGGCATTGGAAGCCATTTTGAGTGTCTTATTTTAAATACGTTCAGATTATAAAAGCATTTCAAATAGTTTTGTCTCAAGTAAAGTTCAAAGCTTTTGACTTTTTTGTTAATTTCAGCCTCGTTTTTATCGCTCATAAAACTCTCACCAACTTGCTCAAAGATCCAGCTCGAAATTGCAGAAGCCTTTCGATTATTTTTCGCCCAAACCTCCAAAAGCGAGGTGCGGCAGAAGGTAAACTTGGCCAAAATAAATGATAATATAAATTTACCTCGGAAAAACTCGGAAAAAGTAATCATAACATAATTTAATACATACTTTGAGCTGTAATTTACTATAATTACAATTTCGCAGAAATTCACAGAAAGTTAGTTTCCACTCCACAATAGACGAACACATGGGTTAACTTTTCTTTATTTTAGGACATAAACAATCATTACACAAAAAAAACAATTAACATATACAAATTAAAATTTCGTGCAGTATTTACATTCTACATACCTTGATTAAGATTATCCATTACAAAAGTTATTTTAAAGTTTGGTTGTTCATTTTTTACACTGGCTCGAAGTTTGCCTACAATTTCCCGCTTTTTTTGGCAGAGTGAACAGCTGACTAAACACCTGACTTTAAAAGTGTGCCAAAATTTCAGGGATGCAGTAAAAACAAAAATATTTTTATATTCGATATATTCAAAGTATTCTGTCCAACAAGAAATTGCTTAAATACGATTTTGTTTCAACAAATTTTTTAGGTTAATGCCACAAAATCTGGATTTTGGACCATAGTGCACTGGTAAAAAGGATTCTACTATAAATGCAAACTGAAGCGGGTAAATCAATGGTTCAGAATATGGTTGCATCGGCCGCCAAAAAGGTAAACATCAACATTACCTCGCCTCCAAAGGAGAAAGAACCAGAATTGCTGCTGTTCCCATCGAGAACAAGCCTGGCGGCTCCAAATTTTGAAAAACCGAAGCCGCTTGCTGCAGGAACAAATTTATATTGCAAGTTGAACCAGAATTGCTGCTGTTGCCATCGAGAACAAGTCTGGTGGCTCCAAATTTTGAAAAACCGAAGCCGCTTGCTGCAGGAACTAATTTAAATGGAAAGACGACAAATTCAACAAATGTTTAACGAAAACGCGACTATAATCAGGCTTTCAATCAAGTAAAGTCCTTTAATGATAATGAGAATGAAAAAATGAATGAGAATGTGAGTTATTTAAATAATTGGCCCATTCATGACGACACAAATAAAGAGAATCAAGAAGGTAACAATTATGGAAACATACGTAGATTTCTTTAATACTGAGTCAAATTTTTGATTCTGGGCAAGAAATTAAAAGAGAAATTCTGCACAGAAGCGAGGACAACAGTAGTTGTTTACATGTCGACTATAAACCCAATTCGGATAATCAAGGAGAACCAGAAATTTGTTTTAATTTTACATTTGATAATCTGAATAATGAAATAGTCGATGCCAACAGTACATAACAATATTAATGGCATTGTGAATATAAATGATGTGAATGTTTCCATAAATATTGATTTTTCGAATCTTGTACTGAATACGCAAACAAATGATGAAGTGGTGAAAGGTAAAAAATTTGATATACCATCCGATCTTGATTTAGATGCTCGTCTACAAGCTGAATTGGACTCATTGCTACCGTCGATGACATCTGAGGAATCCGAAATAGATGCTCGCCTACAGGCCGAACTTGACTCTTTGCCCTTCATCGAGGTGGATAATACAGATCCACCTCCCCTTGGTTCAGATCCACAAAATTGTGCACAAATCTCATATGCGGCAGTGGAAAATGAAGTGCCAGTGGATGAAATGCAAGTACCCCATAATGACGCTGATTTGGATAATCCAATATTTGTTCCCTTAGTGGGTGCTCCGAACACAGATTTTCTACAACCGATGCGAACTTTCGGGTATTTCCGAAACGGTCACGGTGAAGATATTCCCGTGTCTTTTGTTCTTGGACCAGATGGTTTGGTGACCAATGTTTCAATAATTAACATCGTTCCAAGCGACTTGTTCAGTCCATAACGAAGAAATCAGATAACAGATTCACTTGTCTATTGGGTAATGTTAGGGGATGATAAAAACTTTCGATAATAATTTTGCGATAATATTATGGAATCACAGTTTTTCACACAAGTTGCAAGTCGCTTAAATATGTATATTTATACAAAAATTTATAAAGTTTAAAATACCAACTTTAAACAAAGAAAATACAGAGCTTTATGGTTTTTTTTTGTCGATTTATGAGAAAGGCACGGAAACTATTTGGAAGCAATTTAGTTGCCAATTGTAGTTGTAATTGTCCCAAATGCCACACAACATGGTCTCTGTACAAATGGTTTCATTTGAACATAAATTAACGGAGGAAAGTTGGCAGCTCCGTTTACGTATCGAATGGAGTTCCGTTTTGAAAGAAATCATTGCCCTGGCATTGAATTTTTGGTCGGGAGGGGGGTCTGTGTGGTAAACGGTAAATGATAATCACAGAAATGACCCTGCAACATGTGTGCGGAAATTCGCGAACGCAACTTATGGTAGTTAAAAATTTTGACACTCACAAAGGTGTATCCAAAAAAATTAGAGCCGAGATTCAAAGGGCCTTTTAAAATCGTTAAGTGCTTCGAAAATGATCGATACGTTGTAAGTGACGTCGAATTTGGTCTATAGCAAATATGAAGCCATGGTTCAATTGGTCAGATGAAACTATTAAAGTTAACGTAAATATAAAGAAAGATCAAAATACGAATGAACAGATAAAAGCAAATACAAACCTAAATGTAAATGAAAATTATGTTATCGAAAAAGGTCAGTATGTTAAGCAAAGAAATAAGTAAATTGAAAAACGCTAAGAATGACAACAGTACACACAGCTATAATACGAGAACCAATAGTCGTCATAAAGAAGATCAGGTGATCCTTACTGTCAGAATGGCCGAATTGAAGCAATATGTATTAGTATTAAGTATATCTTACTCTTTCCCCCAGTGCAACATGTTTAGCCTTAAGTATATCTTACTCTTTTCTTTGTTACAACTTAGTTTTAAGTTTTATGCAGTGGTACAGTAAGAGAAGTGTGCTGTCTCACTTGTTAGAACAGAACAGAAAGAATTAAATAAAAAGAATGAGAGAGAGCCCGAGACCTTTCCAACAAATGCAAAACCGTGGAAATCGGTTCTGGAGTTAAAGCGTCAGGCAGGAAAACCCGACCTATTTTCATATAGTGTAATCAAAAAAATTTGTTTAAAGCAAAGTAAGAAATTTTTATTTGTAAGATGTCAGGTACTTACGAATTGTGTTAATGGATTTTACATGTATCGAAATTAGTATTTTAAGTATCGATTGTTAGTATTAAGTTGACTCTGGAAAATATCGGTATGCGGCCTAAGGCCACACTGGAGAGTTCCTCCTTTTTCCTCCGGCAACGACCAAACGAGACAGACGCAATAGCTGCGCTGCTCCCAATTAATCTCTTGCCATCGCTAATTATACTTATCTTTTTTAGAAAATAAATACCCTATTTATATTATATGAAACAAAAATATTTTCAAAATACCATTCAAGAATGGTCACTAAAATTTTATGTACGTTAAAATTATTTCTAGTTTCGCTGAAATCCTTCCTTATGCAAATCGCCCAAAAAAAAATTCTGTTTTTTCCATGGTGCTGATTGCAACCAAACAACAACATTGACGGAGTTTTACCGGTACAACACTGCACTCAGTTATTGATAGCGAAATCCACACGATTTATACCAATCGGCTTGGGCTAGAGGTTCTGACAACTTTCCTAACATTTGGGTCAACACACGATTCCCACGCGCGACCTGTCCATTGGCTTGAGAGGCAGCAGTCGCTACTTTAATGTTGTCAATATTTCGGTTTTCTACAAAATCAGCAAACTCAAACAACGTAAAACACGTATCTCTGTCCGATAAACTCTTCTTGGTCGGCTATATTATTCAAAATGTTTTTTTAACGCGGCGATAACTTCTTTGGTACTAGTGTAATTTACGGGATACAATTTAACAAAAAACGGACGTGTTTTTTTGCGCTGATTAAATTTTATTTTTTTCTCGCAATTAAATCCTTTTCTATAACTTTTAAATTCATTATCGGTTTAATAATAATTTCAACATCCGAATTTTATTTTCATTTCGTGAATTCTTGCTGTCGCTTTTGTGTTTTTGTTTAAATTTAAATAAATCAAAACTTACAACAATACTTGCATTAGCGATGTTGTTGTTTTGCTTATCTCTTTTGCTTTTGTGTCTTTACCGTTTTAACTAACTCTCGCGCTCTTGCGTACAAATTGTTGTTGCATGTGTTCAATTTGACGCGCTCTCCCGCTCTTTCCTATTCTTGTTTGATTTGCGCTCTCGTCTTTTGCCTACCCGCGACTCTGTGATACGTGTTTTTTTTTGTGTATTCCTACTTATTAATTTCTTTAGTTCTCTGCACATTAACCCTTGTGTCAGAACTGGTCAGTATATTCTTATACACAGGTTATCTTACCTTTACAATTTTTATTTTTTTAATTTTTTTATACCTACATATTTTAAATAAATTTAACTTTTTGATAAAATGGTTGTCTGCTCAAAAAATAATTGCATAGTTGCCACTAATACGGTCGACTCCCATGATTATATTCTTTGTTGGTTGTGTGACAATGCGGTTCACGTTAAGTGTGCAGGTTACACAGGCAGAATCAAGGAGTCTATTGCTAAAGGTGGTGGCTTAAAATATGGATGTGATGCTTGCAGGGAGGTCGAGAATTAATGCGCTCTTTCATGAGGCGGACTAGAGATAGTTTTGACACTTTAAGAGCAGGTTTTAACAAACTCCAAGCGGAGTTTACTGCGGTGGAGACTCAGTTCAGAAGTTTATCGCTTATGAATGAGTCTCCGAAACGTAAAAGGACCAGTCCTTGGGGTGTTTCTGTATTTGTAGATCCGCCAGCGTCTCTTATCGTCCCTGACCGGTCTCATGCACCGTCCACTCCTAATGTACAGCAATTGATATCGTTTAAGAGCCCGGTTGTGGATGGTATTAGTAAGGAATTACCGGTATCACCTGGGAATGATCTTTTAAAAACGATGCCTATTGTAGTGTCCGGGCAATTACCCACTCCAATGGAAATTGCCGATAGTTCTAAAAGTATCGAGGGCCCCGTAAACAAGTTGAGTGCTGCAGTGGGTGACTTGTCCAACGTTACTGCTGCGGCTGACGCTTCGCTACCACCAAAGAAACATATATTTGTTTCTAGGCTAGACCCTGTTGTCACATCTGATGATGTAATAGCCTATATTCGAAAGAAAGTTAACGTCTCGAAATTAAAATTAGTTTTCTGCCAATATATGTCGAGAAGATTTTTGGCCGAAGCATATAATAGTGAAGGAATATACTGTAAAAAAGAAAAATCGGCAACCGATTCGCTTACCAGAACGTTAGAGGACTGAAATCTAAACTTCCTAATCTCTATGTAGATAGTCTTTCTTTTGAGCATAACATTCTAGCTTTTACAGAGACGTGGCTAAAACCTGATATTGCTGATGCATCGGTTTTTTCCACAAACTTTTCTATATTCAGACGTGACCGGAGTTTTCGCATAGGTGGTGGCCTTCTGATAGCTGTTGATGCAGCTTTATCATCTGAAATGATCCAATTTTCTAGTACCCAGGAGATTGAGTTTGTCGGTGTTAAAGTAAATTTTAAATCTTTTAATGCTTTCATTACTTGTTCCTATATTCCACCACTGTCAGACATGGTGATATATTTAAATCATTTAGAGGCAATTCAGTTTGTCTCCTCTTTAGTTTTTAGTCAGACATGCTCATAGTTGTAGGTGATTTTAATTTACCCGCTTTAGCATGGTCACCAACAGATGAATGTACCATGTTGGTGCCCTTTTTGTCACATGACTTTATTGATGGCCTTCTAGGCTTATCTTAATCCCAAGTCAATCCTGTCTTAAATTCTGGAAAATCGTTAGATCTTATTTCTGTATTGGATTCTTCTTATTGTGATGTTTCTAGGATCGAACCAGTTCTTCCCGAAGACAAATTTCATCCTACATTAAATTTAAACAGCAACATTACCTCGCCTCCAAAGGAGAAAGAACCAGAATTGCTGCTGTTCCCATCGAGAACAAGCCTGGTGGCTCCAAATTTTGAAAAACCGAAGCCGCTTGCTGCAGGAACTAATTTAAATGGAAAGACGACAAATTCAACAAATGTTTTACGAAAACGCGACTATAATCAGGCTTTCAATCAAGTAAAGTCCTTTAATGATAATGAGAATGAGAAAATGAATGAGAATGTGAGTTATTTAAATAATTGGCCCATTCATGACGACACAAATAAAGAGAATCAAGAAGGTAACAATTATGGAAACATACGTAGATTTCTTTAATACTGAGTCAAATTTTTGATTCTGGGCAAGAAATTAAAAGAGAAATTCTGCACAGAAGCGAGGACAACAGTAGTTGTTTACATGTCGACTATAAACCCAATTCGGATAATCAAGGAGAACCAGAAATTTGTTTTAATTTTACATTTGATAATCTGAATAATGAAATAGTCGATGCCAACAGTACATAACAATATTAATGGCATTGTGAATATAAATGATGTGAATGTTTCCATAAATATTGATTTTTCGAATCTTGTACTGAATACGCAAACAAATGATGAAGTGGTGAAAGGTAAAAAATTTGATATACCATCCGATCTTGATTTAGATGCTCGTCTACAAGCTGAATTGGACTCATTGCTACCGTCGATGACATCTGAGGAATCCGAAATAGATGCTCGCCTACAGGCCGAACTTGACTCTTTGCCCTTCATCGAGGTGGATAATACAGATCCACCTCCCCTTGGTTCAGATCCACAAAATTGTGCACAAATCTCATATGCGGCAGTGGAAAATGAAGTGCCAGTGGATGAAATGCAAGTACCCCATAATGACGCTGATTTGGATAATCCAATATTTGTTCCCTTAGTGGGTGCTCCGAACACAGATTTTCTACAACCGATGCGAACTTTCGGGTATTTCCGAAACGGTCACGGTGAAGATATTCCCGTGTCTTTTGTTCTTGGACCAGATGGTTTGGTGACCAATGTTTCAATAATTAACATTGTTCCAAGCGACTTGTTCAGTCCATAACGAAGAAATCAGATAACAGATTCACTTGTCTATTGGGTAATGTTAGGGGATGATAAAAACTTTCGATAATAATTTTGCGATAATATTATGGAATCACAGTTTTTCACACAAGTTGCAAGTCGCTTAAATATGTATATTTATACAAAAATTTATAAAGTTTAAAATACCAACTTTAAACAAAGAAAATACAGAGCTTTATGGTTTTTTTTTTGTCGATTTATGAGAAAGGCACGGAAACTATTTGGAAGCAATTTAGTTGCCAATTGTAGTTGTAATTGTCCCAAATGCCACACAACATGGTCTCTGTACAAATGGTTTCATTTGAACATAAATTAACGGAGGAAAGTTGGCAGCTCCGTTTACGTATCGAATGGAGTTCCGTTTTGAAAGAAATCATTGCCCTGGCATTGAATTTTTGGTCGGGAGGGGGGTCTGTGTGGTAAACGGTAAATGATAATCACAGAAATGACCCTGCAACATGTGTGCGGAAATTCGCGAACGCAACTTATGGTAGTTAAAAATTTTGACACTCACAAAGGTGTATCCAAAAAAATTAGAGCCGAGATTCAAAGGGCCTTTTAAAATCGTTAAGTGCTTCGAAAATGATCGATACGTTGTAAGTGACGTCGAATTTGGTCTATAGCAAATATGAAGCCATGGTTCAATTGGTCAGATGAAACTATTAAAGTTAACGTAAATATAAAGAAAGATCAAAATACGAATGAACAGATAAAAGCAAATACAAACCTAAATGTAAATGAAAATTATGTTATCGAAAAAGGTCAGTATGTTAAGCAAAGAAATAAGTAAATTGAAAAACGCTAAGAATGACAACAGTACACACAGCTATAATACGAGAACCAATAGTCGTCATAAAGAAGATCAGGTGATCCTTACTGTCAGAATGGCCGAATTGAAGCAATATGTATTAGTATTAAGTATATCTTACTCTTTCCCCCAGTGCAACATGTTTAGCCTTAAGTATATCTTACTCTTTTCTTTGTTACAACTTAGTTTTAAGTTTTATGCAGTGGTACAGTAAGAGAAGTGTGCTGTCTCACTTGTTAGAACAGAACAGAAAGAATTAAATAAAAAGAATGAGAGAGAGCCCGAGACCTTTCCAACAAATGCAAAACCGTGGAAATCGGTTCTGGAGTTAAAGCGTCAGGCAGGAAAACCCGACCTATTTTCATATAGTGTAATCAAAAAAAATTTGTTTAAAGCAAAGTAAGAAATTTTTATTTGTAAGATGTCAGGTACTTACGAATTGTGTTAATGGATTTTACATGTATCGAAATTAGTATTTTAAGTATCGATTGTTAGTATTAAGTTGACTCTGGAAAATATCGGTATGCGGCCTAAGGCCACACTGGAGAGTTCCTCCTTTTTCCTCCGGCAACGACCAAACGAGACAGACGCAATAGCTGCGCTGCTCCCAATTAATCTCTTGCCATCGCTAATTATACTTATCTTTTTTAGAAAATAAATACCCTATTTATATTATATGAAACAAAATATTTTCAAAATACCATTCAAGAATGGTCACTAAAATTTTATGTACGTTAAAATTATTTCTAGTTTCGCTGAAATCCTTCCTTATGCAAATCGCCCAAAAAAAAATTCTGTTTTTTCCATGGTGCTGATTGCAACCAAACAACAACATTGACGGAGTTTTACCGGTACAACACTGCACTCAGTTATTGATAGCGAAATCCACACGATTTATACCAATCGGCTTGGGCTAGAGGTTCTGACAACTTTCCTAACATTTGGGTCAACACACGATTCCCACGCGCGACCTGTCCATTGCTTGAGAGGCAGCAGTCGCTACTTTAATGTTGTCAATATTTCGGTTTTCTACAAAATCAGCAAACTCAAACAACGTAAAACACGTATCTCTGTCCGATAAACTCTTCTTGGTCGGCTATATTATTCAAAATGTTTTTTTAACGCGGCGATAACTTCTTTGGTACTAGTGTAATTTACGGGATACAATTTAACAAAAAACGGACGTGTTTTTTTGCGCTGATTAAATTTTATTTTTTTCTCGCAATTAAATCCTTTTCTATAACTTTTAAATTCATTATCGGTTTAATAATAATTTCAACATCCGAATTTTATTTTCATTTCGTGAATTCTTGCTGTCGCTTTTGTGTTTTTGTTTAAATTTAAATAAATCAAAACTTACAACAATACTTGCATTAGCGATGTTGTTGTTTTGCTTATCTCTTTTGCTTTTGTGTCTTTACCGTTTTAACTAACTCTCGCGCTCTTGCGTACAAATTGTTGTTGCATGTGTTCAATTTGACGCGCTCTCCCGCTCTTTCCTATTCTTGTTTGATTTGCGCTCTCGTCTTTTGCCTACCCGCGACTCTGTGATACGTGTTTTTTTTTGTGTATTCCTACTTATTAATTTCTTTAGTTCTCTGCACATTAACCCTTGTGTCAGAACTGGTCAGTATATTCTTATACACAGGTTATCTTACCTTTACAATTTTTATTTTTTTAATTTTTTTATACCTACATATTTTAAATAAATTTAACTTTTTGATAAAATGGTTGTCTGCTCAAAAAATAATTGCATAGTTGCCACTAATACGGTCGACTCCCATGATTATATTCTTTGTTGGTTGTGTGACAATGCGGTTCACGTTAAGTGTGCAGGTTACACAGGCAGAATCAAGGAGTCTATTGCTAAAGGTGGTGGCTTAAAATATGGATGTGATGCTTGCAGGGAGGTCGAGAATTAATGCGCTCTTTCATGAGGCGGACTAGAGATAGTTTTGACACTTTAAGAGCAGGTTTTAACAAACTCCAAGCGGAGTTTACTGCGGTGGAGACTCAGTTCAGAAGTTTATCGCTTATGAATGAGTCTCCGAAACGTAAAAGGACCAGTCCTTGGGGTGTTTCTGTATTTGTAGATCCGCCAGCGTCTCTTATCGTCCCTGACCGGTCTCATGCACCGTCCACTCCTAATGTACAGCAATTGATATCGTTTAAGAGCCCGGTTGTGGATGGTATTAGTAAGGAATTACCGGTATCACCTGGGAATGATCTTTTAAAAACGATGCCTATTGTAGTGTCCGGGCAATTACCCACTCCAATGGAAATTGCCGATAGTTCTAAAAGTATCGAGGGCCCCGTAAACAAGTTGAGTGCTGCAGTGGGTGACTTGTCCAACGTTACTGCTGCGGCTGACGCTTCGCTACCACCAAAGAAACATATATTTGTTTCTAGGCTAGACCCTGTTGTCACATCTGATGATGTAATAGCCTATATTCGAAAGAAAGTTAACGTCTCGAAATTAAAATTAGTTTTCTGCCAATATATGTCGAGAAGATTTTTGGCCGAAGCATATAATAGTGAAGGAATATACTGTAAAAAAGAAAAATCGGCAACCGATTCGCTTACCAGAACGTTAGAGGACTGAAATCTAAACTTCCTAATCTCTATGTAGATAGTCTTTCTTTTGAGCATAACATTCTAGCTTTTACAGAGACGTGGCTAAAACCTGATATTGCTGATGCATCGGTTTTTTCCACAAACTTTTCTATATTCAGACGTGACCGGAGTTTTCGCATAGGTGGTGGCCTTCTGATAGCTGTTGATGCAGCTTTATCATCTGAAATGATCCAATTTTCTAGTACCCAGGAGATTGAGTTTGTCGGTGTTAAAGTAAATTTTAAATCTTTTAATGCTTTCATTACTTGTTCCTATATTCCACCACTGTCAGACATGGTGATATATTTAAATCATTTAGAGGCAATTCAGTTTGTCTCCTCTTTAGTTTTTAGTCAGACATGCTCATAGTTGTAGGTGATTTTAATTTACCCGCTTTAGCATGGTCACCAACAGATGAATGTACCATGTTGGTGCCCTTTTTGTCACATGACTTTATTGATGGCCTTCTAGGCTTATCTTAATCCCAAGTCAATCCTGTCTTAAATTCTGGAAAATCGTTAGATCTTATTTCTGTATTGGATTCTTCTTATTGTGATGTTTCTAGGATCGAACCAGTTCTTCCCGAAGACAAATTTCATCCTACATTAAATTTAAACAGCAACATTACCTCGCCTCCAAAGGAGAAAGAACCAGAATTGCTGCTGTTCCCATCGAGAACAAGCCTGGTGGCTCCAAATTTTGAAAAACCGAAGCCGCTTGCTGCAGGAACTAATTTAAATGGAAAGACGACAAATTCAACAAATGTTTTACGAAAACGCGACTATAATCAGGCTTTCAATCAAGTAAAGTCCTTTAATGATAATGAGAATGAGAAAATGAATGAGAATGTGAGTTATTTAAATAATTGGCCCATTCATGACGACACAAATAAAGAGAATCAAGAAGGTAACAATTATGGAAACATACGTAGATTTCTTTAATACTGAGTCAAATTTTTGATTCTGGGCAAGAAATTAAAAGAGAAATTCTGCACAGAAGCGAGGACAACAGTAGTTGTTTACATGTCGACTATAAACCCAATTCGGATAATCAAGGAGAACCAGAAATTTGTTTTAATTTTACATTTGATAATCTGAATAATGAAATAGTCGATGCCAACAGTACATAACAATATTAATGGCATTGTGAATATAAATGATGTGAATGTTTCCATAAATATTGATTTTTCGAATCTTGTACTGAATACGCAAACAAATGATGAAGTGGTGAAAGGTAAAAAATTTGATATACCATCCGATCTTGATTTAGATGCTCGTCTACAAGCTGAATTGGACTCATTGCTACCGTCGATGACATCTGAGGAATCCGAAATAGATGCTCGCCTACAGGCCGAACTTGACTCTTTGCCCTTCATCGAGGTGGATAATACAGATCCACCTCCCCTTGGTTCAGATCCACAAAATTGTGCACAAATCTCATATGCGGCAGTGGAAAATGAAGTGCCAGTGGATGAAATGCAAGTACCCCATAATGACGCTGATTTGGATAATCCAATATTTGTTCCCTTAGTGGGTGCTCCGAACACAGATTTTCTACAACCGATGCGAACTTTCGGGTATTTCCGAAACGGTCACGGTGAAGATATTCCCGTGTCTTTTGTTCTTGGACCAGATGGTTTGGTGACCAATGTTTCAATAATTAACATTGTTCCAAGCGACTTGTTCAGTCCATAACGAAGAAATCAGATAACAGATTCACTTGTCTATTGGGTAATGTTAGGGGATGATAAAAACTTTCGATAATAATTTTGCGATAATATTATGGAATCACAGTTTTTCACACAAGTTGCAAGTCGCTTAAATATGTATATTTATACAAAAATTTATAAAGTTTAAAATACCAACTTTAAACAAAGAAAATACAGAGCTTTATGGTTTTTTTTTTGTCGATTTATGAGAAAGGCACGGAAACTATTTGGAAGCAATTTAGTTGCCAATTGTAGTTGTAATTGTCCCAAATGCCACACAACATGGTCTCTGTACAAATGGTTTCATTTGAACATAAATTAACGGAGGAAAGTTGGCAGCTCCGTTTACGTATCGAATGGAGTTCCGTTTTGAAAGAAATCATTGCCCTGGCATTGAATTTTTGGTCGGGAGGGGGGTCTGTGTGGTAAACGGTAAATGATAATCACAGAAATGACCCTGCAACATGTGTGCGGAAATTCGCGAACGCAACTTATGGTAGTTAAAAATTTTGACACTCACAAAGGTGTATCCAAAAAAATTAGAGCCGAGATTCAAAGGGCCTTTTAAAATCGTTAAGTGCTTCGAAAATGATCGATACGTTGTAAGTGACGTCGAATTTGGTCTATAGCAAATATGAAGCCATGGTTCAATTGGTCAGATGAAACTATTAAAGTTAACGTAAATATAAAGAAAGATCAAAATACGAATGAACAGATAAAAGCAAATACAAACCTAAATGTAAATGAAAATTATGTTATCGAAAAAGGTCAGTATGTTAAGCAAAGAAATAAGTAAATTGAAAAACGCTAAGAATGACAACAGTACACACAGCTATAATACGAGAACCAATAGTCGTCATAAAGAAGATCAGGTGATCCTTACTGTCAGAATGGCCGAATTGAAGCAATATGTATTAGTATTAAGTATATCTTACTCTTTCCCCCAGTGCAACATGTTTAGCCTTAAGTATATCTTACTCTTTTCTTTGTTACAACTTAGTTTTAAGTTTTATGCAGTGGTACAGTAAGAGAAGTGTGCTGTCTCACTTGTTAGAACAGAACAGAAAGAATTAAATAAAAAGAATGAGAGAGAGCCCGAGACCTTTCCAACAAATGCAAAACCGTGGAAATCGGTTCTGGAGTTAAAGCGTCAGGCAGGAAAACCCGACCTATTTTCATATAGTGTAATCAAAAAAAATTTGTTTAAAGCAAAGTAAGAAATTTTTATTTGTAAGATGTCAGGTACTTACGAATTGTGTTAATGGATTTTACATATATCGAAATTAGTATTTTAAGTATCGATTGTTAGTATTAAGTTGACTCTGGAAAATATCGGTATGCGGCCTAAGGCCACACTGGAGAGTTCCTCCTTTTTCCTCCGGCAACGACCAAACGAGACAGACGCAATAGCTGCGCTGCTCCCAATTAATCTCTTGCCATCGCTAATTATACTTATCTTTTTTAGAAAATAAATACCCTATTTATATTATATGAAACAAAAATATTTTCAAAATACCATTCAAGAATGGTCACTAAAATTTTATGTACGTTAAAATTATTTCTAGTTTCGCTGAAATCCTTCCTTATGCAAATCGCCCAAAAAAAAATTCTGTTTTTTCCATGGTGCTGATTGCAACCAAACAACAACATTGACGGAGTTTTACCGGTACAACACTGCACTCAGTTATTGATAGCGAAATCCACACGATTTATACCAATCGGCTTGGGCTAGAGGTTCTGACAACTTTCCTAACATTTGGGTCAACACACGATTCCCACGCGCGACCTGTCCATTGGCTTGAGAGGCAGCAGTCGCTACTTTAATGTTGTCAATATTTCGGTTTTCTACAAAATCAGCAAACTCAAACAACGTAAAACACGTATCTCTGTCCGATAAACTCTTCTTGGTCGGCTATATTATTCAAAATGTTTTTTTAACGCGGCGATAACTTCTTTGGTACTAGTGTAATTTACGGGATACAATTTAACAAAAAACGGACGTGTTTTTTTGCGCTGATTAAATTTTATTTTTTTCTCGCAATTAAATCCTTTTCTATAACTTTTAAATTCATTATCGGTTTAATAATAATTTCAACATCCGAATTTTATTTTCATTTCGTGAATTCTTGCTGTCGCTTTTGTGTTTTTGTTTAAATTTAAATAAATCAAAACTTACAACAATACTTGCATTAGCGATGTTGTTGTTTTGCTTATCTCTTTTGCTTTTGTGTCTTTACCGTTTTAACTAACTCTCGCGCTCTTGCGTACAAATTGTTGTTGCATGTGTTCAATTTGACGCGCTCTCCCGCTCTTTCCTATTCTTGTTTGATTTGCGCTCTCGTCTTTTGCCTACCCGCGACTCTGTGATACGTGTTTTTTTTTGTGTATTCCTACTTATTAATTTCTTTAGTTCTCTGCACATTAACCCTTGTGTCAGAACTGGTCAGTATATTCTTATACACAGGTTATCTTACCTTTACAATTTTTATTTTTTTAATTTTTTTATACCTACATATTTTAAATAAATTTAACTTTTTGATAAAATGGTTGTCTGCTCAAAAAATAATTGCATAGTTGCCACTAATACGGTCGACTCCCATGATTATATTCTTTGTTGGTTGTGTGACAATGCGGTTCACGTTAAGTGTGCAGGTTACACAGGCAGAATCAAGGAGTCTATTGCTAAAGGTGGTGGCTTAAAATATGGATGTGATGCTTGCAGGGAGGTCGAGAATTAATGCGCTCTTTCATGAGGCGGACTAGAGATAGTTTTGACACTTTAAGAGCAGGTTTTAACAAACTCCAAGCGGAGTTTACTGCGGTGGAGACTCAGTTCAGATGTTTATCGCTTATGAATGAGTCTCCGAAACGTAAAAGGACCAGTCCGTGGGGTGTTTCTGTATCTGTAGATCCGCCAGCGTCTCTTATCGTCCCCGACCGGTCTCATGGACCGTCCACTCCTAATGTACAGCAATTGATATCGTTTAAGAGCCCGGTTGTGGATGGTATTAGTAAGGAATTACCGGTATCACCTGGGAATGATCTTTTAAAAACGATGCCTATAGTAGTGTCCGGGCAATTACCCACTCCAATGGAAATTGCCGATAGTTCTAAAAGTATCGAGGGCCCCGTAAACAAGTTGAGTGCTGCAGTGGGTGACTTGTCCAACGTTACTGCTGCGGCTGACGCTTCGCTACCACCAAAGAAACATATATTTGTTTCTAGGCTAGACCCTGTTGTCACATCTGATGATGTAATAGCCTATATTCGAAAGAAAGTTAACGTCTCGAAATTAAAATTAGTTTTCTGCCAATATATGTCGAGAAGATTTTTGGCCGAAGCATATAATAGTGAAGGAATATACTGTAAAAAAGAAAAATCGGCAACCGATTCGCTTACCAGAACGTTAGAGGACTGAAATCTAAACTTCCTAATCTCTATGTAGATAGTCTTTCTTTTGAGCATAACATTCTAGCTTTTACAGAGACGTGGCTAAAACCTGATATTGCTGATGCATCGGTTTTTTCCACAAACTTTTCTATATTCAGACGTGACCGGAGTTTTCGCATAGGTGGTGGCCTTCTGATAGCTGTTGATGCAGCTTTATCATCTGAAATGATCCAATTTTCTAGTACCCAGGAGATTGAGTTTGTCGGTGTTAAAGTAAATTTTAAATCTTTTAATGCTTTCATTACTTGTTCGTATATTCCACCACTGTCAGACATGGTGATATATTTAAATCATTTAGAGGCGATTCAGTTTGTCTCCTCTTTAGTTTTTAGTCAGACATGCTCATAGTTGTAGGTGATTTTAATTTACCCGCTTTAGCATGGTCACCAACAGATGAATGTACCATGTTGGTGCCCTTTTTGTCACATGACTTTATTGATGGCCTTCTAGGCTTATCTTAATCCCAAGTCAATCCTGTCTTAAATTCTGGAAAATCGTTAGATCTTATTTCTGTATTGGATTCTTCTTATTGTGATGTTTCTAGGATCGAACCAGTTCTTCCCGAAGACAAATTTCATCCTACATTAAATTTAAACAGCAACATTACCTCGCCTCCAAAGGAGAAAGAACCAGAATTGCTGCTGTTCCCATCGAGAACAAGCCTGGTGGCTCCAAATTTTGAAAAACCGAAGCCGCTTGCTGCAGGAACTAATTTAAATGGAAAGACGACAAATTCAACAAATGTTTTACGAAAACGCGACTATAATCAGGCTTTCAATCAAGTACAGTCCTTTAATGATAATGAGAATGAGAAAATGAATGAGAATGTGAGTTATTTAAATAATTGGCCCATTCATGACGACATAAATAAAGAGAATCAAGAAGGTAACAATTATGGAAAACCACAAACAGTAACACAGAAATTTATTTAACATACTTTCCACCCGTAGATTTCTTTAATACTGAGTCAAATTTTTGATTCTGGGCGAGAAATTAAAAGAGAAATTCTGCACAGAAGCGAGGACAACAGTAGTTGTTTACATGTCGACTATAAACCCAATTCGGATAATCAAGGAGAACCAGAAATTAGTTTTAATTTTACATTTGATAATCTGAATAATGAAATAGTCGATGCCAACAGTACATAACAATATTAATGGCATTGTGAATATAAATGATGTGAATGTTTCCATAAATATTGATTTTTCGAATCTTGTACTGAATACGCAAACAAATGATGAAGTGGTGAAAGGTAAAAAATTTGATATACCATCCGATCTTGATTTAGATGCTCGTCTACAAGCTGAATTGGACTCATTGCTACCGTCGATGACATCTGAGGAATCCGAAATAGATGCTCGCCTACAGGCCGAACTTGACTCTTTGCCCTTCATCGAGGTGGATAATACAGATCCACCTCCCCTTGGTTCAGATCCACAAAATTGTGCACAAATCTCATATGCGGCAGTGGAAAATGAAGTGCCAGTGGATGAAATGCAAGTACCCCATAATGACGCTGATTTGGATAATCCAATATTTGTTCCCTTAGTGGGTGCTCCGAACACAGATTTTCTACAACCGATGCGAACTTTCGGGTATTTCCGAAACGGTCACGGTGAAGATATTCCCGTGTCTTTTGTTCTTGGACCAGATGGTTTGGTGACCAATGTTTCAATAATTAACATTGTTCCAAGCGTCTTGTTCAGTCCATAACGAAGAAATCAGATAACAGATTCACTTGTCTATTGGGTAATGTTAGGGGATGATAAAAACTTTCGATAATAATTTTGCGATAATATTATGGAATCACAGTTTTTCACACAAGTTGCAAGTCGCTTAAATATGTATATTTATACAAAAATTTATAAAGTTTAAAATACCAACTTTAAACAAAGAAAATACAGTGCTTTAGGGTTTTTTTTTTGTCGATTTATGAGAAAGGCACGGAAACTATTTGGAAGCAATTTAGTTGCCAATTGTAGTTGTAATTGTCCCAAATGCCACACAACATGGTCTCTGTACAAATGGTTTCATTTGAACATAAATTAACGGAGGAAAGTTGGCAGCTCCGTTTACGTATCGAATGGAGTTCCGTTTTGAAAGAAATCATTGCCCTGGCATTGAATTTTTGGTCGGGAGGGGGGTCTGTGTGGTAAACGGTAAATGATAATCACAGAAATGACCCTGCAACATGTGTGCGGAAATTCGCGAACGCAACTTATGGTAGTTAAAAATTTTGACACTCACAAAGGTGTATCCAAAAAAATTAGAGCCGAGATTCAAAGGGCCTTTTAAAATCGTTAAGTGCTTCGAAAATGATCGATACGTTGTAAGTGACGTCGAATTTGGTCTATAGCAAATATGAAGCCATAGTTCAATTGGTCAGATGAAACTATTAAAGTTAACGTAAATATAAAGAAAGATCAAAATACGAATGAACAGATAAAAGCAAATACAAACCTAAATGTAAATGAAAATTATGTTATCGAAAAAGGTCAGTATGTTAAGCAAAGAAATAAGTAAATTGAAAAACGCTAAGAATGACAACAGTACACACAGCTATAATACGAGAACCAATAGTCGTCATAAAGAAGATCAGGTGATCCTTACTGTCAGAATGGCCGAATTGAAGCAATATGTATTAGTATTAAGTATATCTTACTCTTTCCCCCAGTGCAACATGTTTAGCCTTAAGTATATCTTACTCTTTTCTTTGTTACAACTTAGTTTTAAGTTTTATGCAGTGGTACAGTAAGAGAAGTGTGCTGTCTCACTTGTTAGAACAGAACAGAAAGAATTAAATAAAAAGAATGAGAGAGAGCCCGAGACCTTTCCAACAAATGCAAAACCGTGGAAATCGGTTCTGGAGTTAAAGCGTCAGGCAGGAAAACCCGACCTATTTTCATATAGTGTAATCAAAAAAATTTGTTTAAAGCAAAGTAAGAAATTTTTATTTGTAAGATGTCAGGTACTTACGAATTGTGTTAATGGATTTTACATATATCGAAGTTAGTATTTTAAGTATCGATTGTTAGTATTAAGTTGACTCTGGAAAATATCGGTATGCGGCCTAAGGCCACACTGGAGAGTTCCTCCTTTTTCCTCCGGCAACGACCAAACGAGACAGACGCAATAGCTGCGCTGCTCCCAATTAATCTCTTGCCATCGCTAATTATACTTATCTTTTTAGAAAATAAATACCCTATTTATATTATATGAAACAAAAATATTTTCAAAATACCATTCAAGAATGGTCACTAAAATTTTATGTACGTTAAAATTATTTCTAGTTTCGCTGAAATCCTTCCTTATGCAAATCGCCCAAAAAAAAATTCTGTTTTTTCCATGGTGCTGATTGCAACCAAACAACAACATTGACGGAGTTTTACCGGTACAACACTGCACTCAGTTATTGATAGCGAAATCCACACGATTTATACCAATCGGCTTGGGCTAGAGGTTCTGACAACTTTCCTAACATTTGGGTCAACACACGATTCCCACGCGCGACCTGTCCATTGGCTTGAGAGGCAGCAGTCGCTACTTTAATGTTGTCAATATTTCGGTTTTCTACAAAATCAGCAAACTCAAACAACGTAAAACACGTATCTCTGTCCGATAAACTCTTCTTGGTCGGCTATATTATTCAAAATGTTTTTTTAACGCGGCGATAACTTCTTTGGTACTAGTGTAATTTACGGGATACAATTTAACAAAAAACGGACGTGTTTTTTTGCGCTGATTAAATTTTATTTTTTTCTCGCAATTAAATCCTTTTCTATAACTTTTAAATTCATTATCGGTTTA
The DNA here is from genome assembly GCF_018902025.1 of Drosophila willistoni. Classification (NCBI taxonomy): domain Eukaryota; kingdom Metazoa; phylum Arthropoda; class Insecta; order Diptera; family Drosophilidae; genus Drosophila; species Drosophila willistoni. The sequence continues at coordinate 232,996 of NW_025814230.1, forward strand.
ATAATAATTTCAACATCCGAATTTTATTTTCATTTCGTGAATTCTTGCTGTCGCTTTTGTGTTTTTGTTTAAATTTAAATAAATCAAAACTTACAACAATACTTGCATTAGCGATGTTGTTGTTTTGCTTATCTCTTTTGCTTTTGTGTCTTTACCGTTTTAACTAACTCTCGCGCTCTTGCGTACAAATTGTTGTTGCATGTGTTCAATTTGACGCGCTCTCCCGCTCTTTCCTATTCTTGTTTGATTTGCGCTCTCGTCTTTTGCCTACCCGCGACTCTGTGATACGTGTTTTTTTTTTGTGTATTCCTACTTATTAATTTCTTTAGTTCTCTGCACATTAACCCTTGTGTCAGAACTGGTCAGTATATTCTTATACACAGGTTATCTTACCTTTACAATTTTTATTTTTTTAATTTTTTTATACCTACATATTTTAAATAAATTTAACTTTTTGATAAAATGGTTGTCTGCTCAAAAAATAATTGCATAGTTGCCACTAATACGGTCGACTCCCATGATTATATTCTTTGTTGGTTGTGTGACAATGCGGTTCACGTTAAGTGTGCAGGTTACACAGGCAGAATCAAGGAGTCTATTGCTAAAGGTGGTGGCTTAAAATATGGATGTGATGCTTGCAGGGAGGTCGAGAATTAATGCGCTCTTTCATGAGGCGGACTAGAGATAGTTTTGACACTTTAAGAGCAGGTTTTAACAAACTCCAAGCGGAGTTTACTGCGGTGGAGACTCAGTTCAGATGTTTATCGCTTATGAATGAGTCTCCGAAACGTAAAAGGACCAGTCCGTGGGGTGTTTCTGTATCTGTAGATCCGCCAGCGTCTCTTATCGTCCCCGACCGGTCTCATGGACCGTCCACTCCTAATGTACAGCAATTGATATCGTTTAAGAGCCCGGTTGTGGATGGTATTAGTAAGGAATTACCGGTATCACCTGGGAATGATCTTTTAAAAACGATGCCTATTGTAGTGTCCGGGCAATTACCCACTCCAATGGAAATTGCCGATAGTTCTAAAAGTATCGAGGGCCCCGTAAACAAGTTGAGTGCTGCAGTGGGTGACTTGTCCAACGTTACTGCTGCGGCTGACGCTTCGCTACCACCAAAGAAACATATATTTGTTTCTAGGCTAGACCCTGTTGTCACATCTGATGATGTAATAGCCTATATTCGAAAGAAAGTTAACGTCTCGAAATTAAAATTAGTTTTCTGCCAATATATGTCGAGAAGATTTTTGGCCGAAGCATATAATAGTGAAGGAATATACTGTAAAAAAGAAAAATCGGCAACCGATTCGCTTACCAGAACGTTAGAGGACTGAAATCTAAACTTCCTAATCTCTATGTAGATAGTCTTTCTTTTGAGCATAACATTCTAGCTTTTACAGAGACGTGGCTAAAACCTGATATTGCTGATGCATCGGTTTTTTCCACAAACTTTTCTATATTCAGACGTGACCGGAGTTTTCGCATAGGTGGTGGCCTTCTGATAGCTGTTGATGCAGCTTTATCATCTGAAATGATCCAATTTTCTAGTACCCAGGAGATTGAGTTTGTCGGTGTTAAAGTAAATTTTAAATCTTTTAATGCTTTCATTACTTGTTCCTATATTCCACCACTGTCAGACATGGTGATATATTTAAATCATTTAGAGGCAATTCAGTTTGTCTCCTCTTTAGTTTTTAGTCAGACATGCTCATAGTTGTAGGTGATTTTAATTTACCCGCTTTAGCATGGTCACCAACAGATGAATGTACCATGTTGGTGCCCTTTTTGTCACATGACTTTATTGATGGCCTTCTAGGCTTATCTTAATCCCAAGTCAATCCTGTCTTAAATTCTGGAAAATCGTTAGATCTTATTTCTGTATTGGATTCTTCTTATTGTGATGTTTCTAGGATCGAACCAGTTCTTCCCGAAGACAAATTTCATCCTACATTAAATTTAAACAGCAACATTACCTCGCCTCCAAAGGAGAAAGAACCAGAATTGCTGCTGTTCCCATCGAGAACAAGCCTGGTGGCTCCAAATTTTGAAAAACCGAAGCCGCTTGCTGCAGGAACTAATTTAAATGGAAAGACGACAAATTCAACAAATGTTTTACGAAAACGCGACTTATAATCAGGCTTTCAATCAAGTAAAGTCCTTTAATGATAATGAGAATGAGAAAATGAATGAGAATGTGAGTTATTTAAATAATTGGCCCATTCATGACGACACAAATAAAGAGAATCAAGAAGGTAACAATTATGGAAACATACGTAGATTTCTTTAATACTGAGTCAAATTTTTGATTCTGGGCAAGAAATTAAAAGAGAAATTCTGCACAGAAGCGAGGACAACAGTAGTTGTTTACATGTCGACTATAAACCCAATTCGGATAATCAAGGAGAACCAGAAATTTGTTTTAATTTTACATTTGATAATCTGAATAATGAAATAGTCGATGCCAACAGTACATAACAATATTAATGGCATTGTGAATATAAATGATGTGAATGTTTCCATAAATATTGATTTTTCGAATCTTGTACTGAATACGCAAACAAATGATGAAGTGGTGAAAGGTAAAAAATTTGATATACCATCCGATCTTGATTTAGATGCTCGTCTACAAGCTGAATTGGACTCATTGCTACCGTCGATGACATCTGAGGAATCCGAAATAGATGCTCGCCTACAGGCCGAACTTGACTCTTTGCCCTTCATCGAGGTGGATAATACAGATCCACCTCCCCTTGGTTCAGATCCACAAAATTGTGCACAAATCTCATATGCGGCAGTGGAAAATGAAGTGCCAGTGGATGAAATGCAAGTACCCCATAATGACGCTGATTTGGATAATCCAATATTTGTTCCCTTAGTGGGTGCTCCGAACACAGATTTTCTACAACCGATGCGAACTTTCGGGTATTTCCGAAACGGTCACGGTGAAGATATTCCCGTGTCTTTTGTTCTTGGACCAGATGGTTTGGTGACCAATGTTTCAATAATTAACATTGTTCCAAGCGACTTGTTCAGTCCATAACGAAGAAATCAGATAACAGATTCACTTGTCTATTGGGTAATGTTAGGGGATGATAAAAACTTTCGATAATAATTTTGCGATAATATTATGGAATCACAGTTTTTCACACAAGTTGCAAGTCGCTTAAATATGTATATTTATACAAAAATTTATAAAGTTTAAAATACCAACTTTAAACAAAGAAAATACAGAGCTTTATGGTTTTTTTTTTGTCGATTTATGAGAAAGGCACGGAAACTATTTGGAAGCAATTTAGTTGCCAATTGTAGTTGTAATTGTCCCAAATGCCACACAACATGGTCTCTGTACAAATGGTTTCATTTGAACATAAATTAACGGAGGAAAGTTGGCAGCTCCGTTTACGTATCGAATGGAGTTCCGTTTTGAAAGAAATCATTGCCCTGGCATTGAATTTTTGGTCGGGAGGGGGGTCTGTGTGGTAAACGGTAAATGATAATCACAGAAATGACCCTGCAACATGTGTGCGGAAATTCGCGAACGCAACTTATGGTAGTTAAAAATTTTGACACTCACAAAGGTGTATCCAAAAAAATTAGAGCCGAGATTCAAAGGGCCTTTTAAAATCGTTAAGTGCTTCGAAAATGATCGATACGTTGTAAGTGACGTCGAATTTGGTCTATAGCAAATATGAAGCCATGGTTCAATTGGTCAGATGAAACTATTAAAGTTAACGTAAATATAAAGAAAGATCAAAATACGAATGAACAGATAAAAGCAAATACAAACCTAAATGTAAATGAAAATTATGTTATCGAAAAAGGTCAGTATGTTAAGCAAAGAAATAAGTAAATTGAAAAACGCTAAGAATGACAACAGTACACACAGCTATAATACGAGAACCAATAGTCGTCATAAAGAAGATCAGGTGATCCTTACTGTCAGAATGGCCGAATTGAAGCAATATGTATTAGTATTAAGTATATCTTACTCTTTCCCCCAGTGCAACATGTTTAGCCTTAAGTATATCTTACTCTTTTCTTTGTTACAACTTAGTTTTAAGTTTTATGCAGTGGTACAGTAAGAGAAGTGTGCTGTCTCACTTGTTAGAACAGAACAGAAAGAATTAAATAAAAAGAATGAGAGAGAGCCCGAGACCTTTCCAACAAATGCAAAACCGTGGAAATCGGTTCTGGAGTTAAAGCGTCAGGCAGGAAAACCCGACCTATTTTCATATAGTGTAATCAAAAAAAATTTGTTTAAAGCAAAGTAAGAAATTTTTATTTGTAAGATGTCAGGTACTTACGAATTGTGTTAATGGATTTTACATATATCGAAGTTAGTATTTTAAGTATCGATTGTTAGTATTAAGTTGACTCTGGAAAATATCGGTATGCGGCCTAAGGCCACACTGGAGAGTTCCTCCTTTTTCCTCCGGCAACGACCAAACGAGACAGACGCAATAGCTGCGCTGCTCCCAATTAATCTCTTGCCATCGCTAATTATACTTATCTTTTTTAGAAAATAAATACCCTATTTATATTATATGAAACAAAAATATTTTCAAAATACCATTCAAGAATGGTCACTAAAATTTTATGTACGTTAAAATTATTTCTAGTTTCGCTGAAATCCTTCCTTATGCAAATCGCCCAAAAAAAAATTCTGTTTTTCCATGGTGCTGATTGCAACCAAACAACAACATTGACGGAGTTTTACCGGTACAACACTGCACTCAGTTATTGATAGCGAAATCCACACGATTTATACCAATCGGCTTGGGCTAGAGGTTCTGACAACTTTCCTAACATTTGGGTCAACACACGATTCCCACGCGCGACCTGTCCATTGGCTTGAGAGGCAGCAGTCGCTACTTTAATGTTGTCAATATTTCGGTTTTCTACAAAATCAGCAAACTCAAACAACGTAAAACACGTATCTCTGTCCGATAAACTCTTCTTGGTCGGCTATATTATTCAAAATGTTTTTTTAACGCGGCGATAACTTCTTTGGTACTAGTGTAATTTACGGGATACAATTTAACAAAAAACGGACGTGTTTTTTTGCGCTGATTAAATTTTATTTTTTTCTCGCAATTAAATCCTTTTCTATAACTTTTAAATTCATTATCGGTTTAATAATAATTTCAACATCCGAATTTTATTTTCATTTCGTGAATTCTTGCTGTCGCTTTTGTGTTTTTGTTTAAATTTAAATAAATCAAAACTTACAACAATACTTGCATTAGCGATGTTGTTGTTTTGCTTATCTCTTTTGCTTTTGTGTCTTTACCGTTTTAACTAACTCTCGCGCTCTTGCGTACAAATTGTTGTTGCATGTGTTCAATTTGACGCGCTCTCCCGCTCTTTCCTATTCTTGTTTGATTTGCGCTCTCGTCTTTTGCCTACCCGCGACTCTGTGATACGTGTTTTTTTTTTGTGTATTCCTACTTATTAATTTCTTTAGTTCTCTGCACATTAACCCTTGTGTCAGAACTGGTCAGTATATTCTTATACACAGGTTATCTTACCTTTACAATTTTTATTTTTTTAATTTTTTTATACCTACATATTTTAAATAAATTTAACTTTTTGATAAAATGGTTGTCTGCTCAAAAAATAATTGCATAGTTGCCACTAATACGGTCGACTCCCATGATTATATTCTTTGTTGGTTGTGTGACAATGCGGTTCACGTTAAGTGTGCAGGTTACACAGGCAGAATCAAGGAGTCTATTGCTAAAGGTGGTGGCTTAAAATATGGATGTGATGCTTGCAGGGAGGTCGAGAATTAATGCGCTCTTTCATGAGGCGGACTAGAGATAGTTTTGACACTTTAAGAGCAGGTTTTAACAAACTCCAAGCGGAGTTTACTGCGGTGGAGACTCAGTTCAGATGTTTATCGCTTATGAATGAGTCTCCGAAACGTAAAAGGACCAGTCCGTGGGGTGTTTCTGTATCTGTAGATCCGCCAGCGTCTCTTATCGTCCCCGACCGGTCTCATGGACCGTCCACTCCTAATGTACAGCAATTGATATCGTTTAAGAGCCCGGTTGTGGATGGTATTAGTAAGGAATTACCGGTATCACCTGGGAATGATCTTTTAAAAACGATGCCTATAGTAGTGTCCGGGCAATTACCCACTCCAATGGAAATTGCCGATAGTTCTAAAAGTATCGAGGGCCCCGTAAACAAGTTGAGTGCTGCAGTGGGTGACTTGTCCAACGTTACTGCTGCGGCTGACGCTTCGCTACCACCAAAGAAACATATATTTGTTTCTAGGCTAGACCCTGTTGTCACATCTGATGATGTAATAGCCTATATTCGAAAGAAAGTTAACGTCTCGAAATTAAAATTAGTTTTCTGCCAATATATGTCGAGAAGATTTTTGGCCGAAGCATATAATAGTGAAGGAATATACTGTAAAAAAGAAAAATCGGCAACCGATTCGCTTACCAGAACGTTAGAGGACTGAAATCTAAACTTCCTAATCTCTATGTAGATAGTCTTTCTTTTGAGCATAACATTCTAGCTTTTACAGAGACGTGGCTAAAACCTGATATTGCTGATGCATCGGTTTTTTCCACAAACTTTTCTATATTCAGACGTGACCGGAGTTTTCGCATAGGTGGTGGCCTTCTGATAGCTGTTGATGCAGCTTTATCATCTGAAATGATCCAATTTTCTAGTACCCAGGAGATTGAGTTTGTCGGTGTTAAAGTAAATTTTAAATCTTTTAATGCTTTCATTACTTGTTCCTATATTCCACCACTGTCAGACATGGTGATATATTTAAATCATTTAGAGGCAATTCAGTTTGTCTCCTCTTTAGTTTTTAGTCAGACATGCTCATAGTTGTAGGTGATTTTAATTTACCCGCTTTAGCATGGTCACCAACAGATGAATGTACCATGTTGGTGCCCTTTTTGTCACATGACTTTATTGATGGCCTTCTAGGCTTATCTTAATCCCAAGTCAATCCTGTCTTAAATTCTGGAAAATCGTTAGATCTTATTTCTGTATTGGATTCTTCTTATTGTGATGTTTCTAGGATCGAACCAGTTCTTCCCGAAGACAAATTTCATCCTACATTAAATTTAAACAGCAACATTACCTCGCCTCCAAAGGAGAAAGAACCAGAATTGCTGCTGTTCCCATCGAGAACAAGCCTGGTGGCTCCAAATTTTGAAAAACCGAAGCCGCTTGCTGCAGGAACTAATTTAAATGGAAAGACGACAAATTCAACAAATGTTTTACGAAAACGCGACTTATAATCAGGCTTTCAATCAAGTAAAGTCCTTTAATGATAATGAGAATGAGAAAATGAATGAGAATGTGAGTTATTTAAATAATTGGCCCATTCATGACGACACAAATAAAGAGAATCAAGAAGGTAACAATTATGGAAACATACGTAGATTTCTTTAATACTGAGTCAAATTTTTGATTCTGGGCAAGAAATTAAAAGAGAAATTCTGCACAGAAGCGAGGACAACAGTAGTTGTTTACATGTCGACTATAAACCCAATTCGGATAATCAAGGAGAACCAGAAATTTGTTTTAATTTTACATTTGATAATCTGAATAATGAAATAGTCGATGCCAACAGTACATAACAATATTAATGGCATTGTGAATATAAATGATGTGAATGTTTCCATAAATATTGATTTTTCGAATCTTGTACTGAATACGCAAACAAATGATGAAGTGGTGAAAGGTAAAAAATTTGATATACCATCCGATCTTGATTTAGATGCTCGTCTACAAGCTGAATTGGACTCATTGCTACCGTCGATGACATCTGAGGAATCCGAAATAGATGCTCGCCTACAGGCCGAACTTGACTCTTTGCCCTTCATCGAGGTGGATAATACAGATCCACCTCCCCTTGGTTCAGATCCACAAAATTGTGCACAAATCTCATATGCGGCAGTGGAAAATGAAGTGCCAGTGGATGAAATGCAAGTACCCCATAATGACGCTGATTTGGATAATCCAATATTTGTTCCCTTAGTGGGTGCTCCGAACACAGATTTTCTACAACCGATGCGAACTTTCGGGTATTTCCGAAACGGTCACGGTGAAGATATTCCCGTGTCTTTTGTTCTTGGACCAGATGGTTTGGTGACCAATGTTTCAATAATTAACATTGTTCCAAGCGACTTGTTCAGTCCATAACGAAGAAATCAGATAACAGATTCACTTGTCTATTGGGTAATGTTAGGGGATGATAAAAACTTTCGATAATAATTTTGCGATAATATTATGGAATCACAGTTTTTCACACAAGTTGCAAGTCGCTTAAATATGTATATTTATACAAAAATTTATAAAGTTTAAAATACCAACTTTAAACAAAGAAAATACAGAGCTTTATGGTTTTTTTTTTGTCGATTTATGAGAAAGGCACGGAAACTATTTGGAAGCAATTTAGTTGCCAATTGTAGTTGTAATTGTCCCAAATGCCACACAACATGGTCTCTGTACAAATGGTTTCATTTGAACATAAATTAACGGAGGAAAGTTGGCAGCTCCGTTTACGTATCGAATGGAGTTCCGTTTTGAAAGAAATCATTGCCCTGGCATTGAATTTTTGGTCGGGAGGGGGGTCTGTGTGGTAAACGGTAAATGATAATCACAGAAATGACCCTGCAACATGTGTGCGGAAATTCGCGAACGCAACTTATGGTAGTTAAAAATTTTGACACTCACAAAGGTGTATCCAAAAAAATTAGAGCCGAGATTCAAAGGGCCTTTTAAAATCGTTAAGTGCTTCGAAAATGATCGATACGTTGTAAGTGACGTCGAATTTGGTCTATAGCTATAAATCTATAAGTCTATAAATGTAAATGAAAATTATGTTATCGAAAAAGGTCAGTATGTTAAGCAAAGAAATAAGTAAATTGAAAAACGCTAAGAATGACAACAGTACACACAGCTATAATACGAGAACCAATAGTCGTCATAAAGAAGATCAGGTGATCCTTACTGTCAGAATGGCCGAATTGAAGCAATATGTATTAGTATTAAGTATATCTTACTCTTTCCCCCAGTGCAACATGTTTAGCCTTAAGTATATCTTACTCTTTTCTTTGTTACAACTTAGTTTTAAGTTTTATGCAGTGGTACAGTAAGAGAAGTGTGCTGTCTCACTTGTTAGAACAGAACAGAAAGAATTAAATAAAAAGAATGAGAGAGAGCCCGAGACCTTTCCAACAAATGCAAAACCGTGGAAATCGGTTCTGGAGTTAAAGCGTCAGGCAGGAAAACCCGACCTATTTTCATATAGTGTAATCAAAAAAAATTTGTTTAAAGCAAAGTAAGAAATTTTTATTTGTAAGATGTCAGGTACTTACGAATTGTGTTAATGGATTTTACATATATCGAAGTTAGTATTTTAAGTATCGATTGTTAGTATTAAGTTGACTCTGGAAAATATCGGTATGCGGCCTAAGGCCACACTGGAGAGTTCCTCCTTTTTCCTCCGGCAACGACCAAACGAGACAGACGCAATAGCTGCGCTGCTCCCAATTAATCTCTTGCCATCGCTAATTATACTTATCTTTTTTAGAAAATAAATACCCTATTTATATTATATGAAACAAAAATATTTTCAAAATACCATTCAAGAATGGTCACTAAAATTTTATGTACGTTAAAATTATTTCTAGTTTCGCTGAAATCCTTCCTTATGCAAATCGCCCAAAAAAAAATTCTGTTTTTTCCATGGTGCTGATTGCAACCAAACAACAACATTGACGGAGTTTTACCGGTACAACACTGCACTCAGTTATTGATAGCGAAATCCACACGATTTATACCAATCGGCTTGGGCTAGAGGTTCTGACAACTTTCCTAACATTTGGGTCAACACACGATTCCCACGCGCGACCTGTCCATTGGCTTGAGAGGCAGCAGTCGCTACTTTAATGTTGTCAATATTTCGGTTTTCTACAAAATCAGCAAACTCAAACAACGTAAAACACGTATCTCTGTCCGATAAACTCTTCTTGGTCGGCTATATTATTCAAAATGTTTTTTTAACGCGGCGATAACTTCTTTGGTACTAGTGTAATTTACGGGATACAATTTAACAAAGGACGGACGTGTTTTTTTGCGCTTATTAAATTTTATTTTTTTCTCGCAATTAAATACTTTTCTATAACTTTTAAATTCATTATCGGTTTAATAATAATTTCAACATCCGAATTTTATTTTCATTTCGTGAATTCTTGCTGTCGCTTTTGTGTTTTTGTTTAAATTTAAATAAATCAAAACTTACAACAATACTTGCATTAGCGATGTTGTTGTTTTGCTTATCTCTTTTGCTTTTGTGTCTTTACCGTTTTAACTAACTCTCGCGCTCTTGCGTACAAATTGTTGTTGCATGTGTTCAATTTGACGCGCTCTCCCGCTCTTTCCTATTCTTGTTTGATTTGCGCTCTCGTCTTTTGCCTACCAGCGACTCTGTGATGCGTTTTTTTTTTTGTGTATTCCTACTTATTAATTTCTTTAGTTCTCTGCATATTAACCCTTGTGTCAGAACTGGTCAGTATATTCTTATACACAGATTATCTTACCTTTACAATTTTTATTTTTTTTATTTTTTTATACCTACATATTTTAAATAAATTTAACTTTTTGATAAAATGGTTGTCTGCTCAAAAAATAATTGCATAGTTGCCACTAATACGGTCGACTCCCATGATTATATTCTTTGTTGGTTGTGTGACAATGCGGTTCACGTTAAGTGTGCAGGTTACACAGGCAGAATCAAGGAGTCTATTGCTAAAGGTGGTGGCTTAAAATATGGATGTGATGCTTGCCGGGAGGTCGAGAATGAGATGCGCTCTTTCATGAGGCGGACTAGAGATAGTTTTGACACTTTAAGAGCAGGTTTTAACAAACTCCAAGCGGAGTTTACTGCGGTGGAGACTCAGTTCAGATGTTTATCGCTTATGAATGAGTCTCCGAAACGTAAAAGGACCAGTCCGTGGGGTGTTTCTGTATCTGTAGATCCGCCAGCGTCTCTTATCGTCCCCGACCGGTCTCATGGACCGTCCACTCCTAATGTACAGCAATTGATATCGTTTAAGAGCCCGGTTGTGGATGGTATTAGTAAGGAATTACCGGTATCACCTGGGAATGATCTTTTAAAAACGATGCCTATTGTAGTGTCCGGGCAATTACCCACTCCAATGGAAATTGCCGATAGTTCTAAAAGTATCGAGGGCCCCGTAAACAAGTTGAGTGCTGCAGTGGGTGACTTGTCCAACGTTACTGCTGCGGCTGACGCTTCGCTACCACCAAAGAAACATATATTTGTTTCTAGGCTAGACCCTGTTGTCACATCTGATGATGTTATAGCCTATATTCGAAAGAAAGTTAACGTCTCGAAATTAAAATTAGTTTTCTGCCAATATATGTCGAGAAGATTTTTGGCCGAAGCATATAATAGTGAAGGAATGTACTGTAAAAAAGAAAAATCGGCAACCGATTCGCTTACCAGAACGTTAGAGGACTGAAATCTAAACTTCCTAATCTCTATGTAGATAGTCTTTCTTTTGAGCATAACATTCTAGCTTTTACAGAGACGTGGCTAAAACCTGATATTGCTGATGCATCGGTTTTTTCCACAAACTTTTCTATATTCAGACGTGACCGGAGTTTTCGCATAGGTGGTGGCGTTCTGATAGCTGTTGATGCAGCTTTATCATCTGAAATGATCCAATTTTCTAGTACCCAAGAGATTGAGTTTGTCGGTGTTAAAGTAAATTTTAAATCTTTTAATGCTTTTATTACTTGTTCCTATATTCCACCACTGTCAGACATGGTGGTATATTTAAATCATTTAGAGGCGATTCAGTTTGTCTCCTCTTTAGTTTTTAGTCAGACATGCTCATAGTTGTAGGTGATTTTAATTTACCCGCTTTAGCATGGTCACCAACAGATGAATGTACCATGTTGGTGCCCTTTTTGTCACATGACTTTATTGATGGCCTTCTAGGCTTATCTTAATCCCAAGTCAATCCTGTCTTAAATTCTGGAAAATCGTTAGATCTTATTTTTGTATTGGATTCTTCTTATTGTGATGTTTCTAGGATCGAACCAGTTGTTCTTCCCGAAGACAAATTTCATCCTACATTTAATTTAAAAATCTAACTGCTCTTGCTTTCACCATTACTTGGTTCGAATGAGTTACCTCGGTGCTTTCGTAAGACTGACTTTGCCAGCCTTAATGAAAACATTGCTACTACCGATTGGTCTTATCTGTACAATTGTAGAGATATGAACTCAGCTGTTCGCTTCTTTTATGATATTCTGAATTCACTCTTTGATATCTATTATGTTACTAGTTATATTCATGGGTTAAAGTCGAAAACAGACAGCTTGAAGCATTTACGGCCGGATGAAGCTTGGTATATATGTATATTATAGAATTAACAGATAAATCTGTTGGTGCGTACGTCCGGACGAGGAAGAACGAGGTAGAAATATAACACGATCATCAAAATAAACACTCAATGAAGGTTTACTTCTGAAGAGTATAAAGTTTTAAGTTTTGAATTTTTGTGAACATGACAGTGTTGTACCTGTCGCTTATCGTCGTATTGGAAATCCCTACCTTTTCTCCAACGGAAGTACCTGGACCTGAGATTTTTTCAATGGGCGCCTGAAATTGCATAATTTCTTTGCAGGTCAGACTCAAACGTCTGCACCTGGAGCCAACGGTCGTATGGGAAACTTTACCTCCTTCTCAGCGGAAGTACCTGTGAGTGAGGTTTTTGTCAATAGGCAATAGAAAAGCATTGCGCCATTTCAATATTTGCACGTGCAGATCAAGAATGATGTACCTGTAAGCACGATTAGGAACAACTGTTTCAGGTTTCGGTCAATGGACGTTGGGAAATAGTTGCATATAGTGAAGTTCACTGATTTGGAATTCGCACACGATTCATTCAAAACCTATCTTCAAAGTGTTAACATCGTGTTCTGCCAGTGTTTAAGTGCCAAATAAAATATTAAAGTGATTTTTAATTTTCCAAAAAGTAATACATAGTGGTGTAAAGTGAATAGTGTTTTGTGGGATTGCAAAATTATTGTGTGTTTTGAGTGCTAGTGAGACTTGTATGTACATATAACCTTTTTTATCAGATTTTGACTTTTCAAGTGTAGTTTTTTTTGTGTTATTTTAATTATGCCACGTATTAATAGACTTTCGGCGTCTCAGCAGTCGCATAATAGGAGATTAAGGAATACACTGAATAGGAGCGTTCTTTCATAGGTAGAAGCAGAGAGGCAGAGAAATTTAGTATATCAGCAAACGCGTAGGGCAAACTTAAGTGCATCGACTAGCGCGGGAGAACAGACTCTTGATAATGTTCGTCGGTCTACTCGTAGGCGTTTACATTAACTTTAGGTTCGTAGAACAAATTCGCAATTCATTAGGGCATAGGGTACGACGATCAAATCCTTTGAACAGACAGACAGAACAGGCAACAAATACGCAGAGCCGATCGAATTGTAGAAGAGACTCAAACTATAGGGAAAGGGAACAAGCAGAAAATACACTAGGACATAGGGTACGACGATCAATTCCATCGAACAGGCAGGCAGAACAGGCGACAAATACACGACGGCGATCGAATCGTAGAAGAGACTCAAACTATAGGGAAAGGGAACAAGCAGAAAATACAGAAGAACAAAGGGTACGACGATCAAATCCATCGAACAGGCAGTCAGAACAGGCGACAAATACACGACGGCGATCGAATCGTAGAAGAGACTCAAACTATAGGGAAAGGGAACAAGTAGAAAATACAGAAGGACATAGGGTACGACGATCAAATCCTTTGAACAGACAGACAGAACAGGCAACAAATACACAGCGCGGATCGAATCGTAGAAGAGACTCAAACTATAGGGAAAGGGAACAAGCAGAAAATACAGTTGAGCATAGGGTACGACGATCAAATCCTTTGAATATATACCGACGGAACATAGAAAGAGAGCAAGATATAAATCGTAGATCACAGGATAGAAGAAACGAGCAGCGTAGGGCGATTGAGCGGGCACGTAACACTCTGGCACGCCGAGGTACAAGAATTGCAGCCCAGATGGACAAACGCGCAGCTATTAGAAACGTTAGCCAACGAGTAAGTCAGCATAGGAGCGTTAGTGAAAATAGAATAGCAGAGAATACTAGAAACGCCTTACGTAATAGACAAAACCGTGCGAATACTCCTAGGGATCCTAGTAATCCAACACATCGACCTAATTTAGAATTTTTGTTGGATAAATTCAATAGAATAGTGAAGTTAGGCCCCAGTCAAATTTGCTACTGTTGTAAGGGTCTCTGGTTTCCCCATAAAGTGAAGGTAAAGTCTCGCGAGTTCTTAGAAAATAATTATGACTTTAGCGCTTCGATTTTTGAAATTGCTAATCAGTTTCCTCCTACTGATGGCAACTTCACATTCTGTTCCACTTGTTTTGCCCATATTTCAAGAAACACCCTGCCCAAGTTGCCATTTCACATGGTTTAGATTTCACACCACGTCCAGAATGTCTTTTAGATTTGCGAAATCGAGAAGAACGTGTCATTTCTCCTCGTCTTCCTTTTATGATAATTAGGGCAACAGGCCACGAGCGTCAAAGCACAATTAAAGGAGCTGTAGTTAATGTCCCAATTCCTGTCGGTAACATAGCTACTTCGCTCCCACGAGCATTTAATGATACCGAGGTTATCGAGCTCCACCTCAAACGTAGAATGGAATATGGTCACGATTTTATGGCAGAGACCGTCAGACCCACTAGAATCGAAAGGGCATTTCGATTTTTAGTTAACACAGAGTTGTATAGGAAACATAATATTACAATTAATGAGCAAAGGCTTGATTCTTATGAATCCGAAGTAGTTCCATTTTATGCTAGTGAGGAAGATAGGGTTATAGGGTTCTAAAGGGTATTCGCACTTCACCAGCTCATTGGGAGGATGAGAAAAAAAAAGTTATGGCAATGATTCGCCAATTCGGACTTCCCACTTTTTTTTATAACTTTGTCAGCTGCCGAGACAAAGTGGACGGAGCTGCCTTTTATAATTAGGAAAACAGTTGATAGGGTAGACATAACAGAGGATGAAATGAAAAAGCTCGGCTTATTAGATCAGATCCAGTTACATGTGCGAGGTATTTTGAACATATGTAGGTATAGAGAGTTATTAAAAGTTATGAAAAGTCAGAGAGGCATTTTCGGTGAGCACTTTGTAAATAAATTTACAAAATTTACACAAATATGGGCGTGTTGAGTTTCAACAAAGGGGCTCCCCCCATATTCATGGCATGTTTTGACTGAAAGATGCCCCAATAGTCGATCTAAGCAACGATGCTTCGATACCACCAGTTCTAGCCTTCATCGACCAGTTTGTTACCACAGATGTAACAAATTCAGAATTAGCTCCATTTTTAGTTTACCAAACTCATAGTCACAGTTTTACATGCCTCCGAAAAGTTATAGGGCAAGAAATTTCTAGATTCGGGATACCCAATCCTCCAAACAGAGATCTTGAGGCCAATTTCCGATGAAGCTGAAAATAGACCTCGTCATCGAGAGAATTTTCAGCGGATTCAAAAGTTTCTCAACACTAGTTTTTCTTCTGACATTATTTTTCACTTGAGCGATTTCGAAAACTTTTTGTCACATGAAAATGTGAACCTCAGCTATAAGAATATAAACTTGCCCTAAGGTCTAGCCTAAAAAAGCCGCAAATTTTTCTGAAAAGAACTTTTGCCGAAATCAAGATTAATGCATATAACAAGCACATTCTTTCTATGCAGAGGGCCAATATGGACATTCAGTTCATATTGGATCCGTATGCTTGTTGCAGCTATATAATTAATTATATAAATAAATCCCAAAGAGGCATTTCAAAGCTAATGAGGGAAGCTGTTGCTAGTGTTGAGAGGGGGAATTTAAGTATTAGGGAAAAGTTGCAATATATAAGTCACAAATTTATTTGCGGCACTGAGATCTCTGCTCAGGAAGCTGCCTATTGCTGTTTAGGGATGTGAATGTCCCATATAAGCCATAGGGATAAATTTGTCAATACTAGTTTACCAGATCTTCGAGTTAAAATGCTCAAATCTAGACAGCAATTGCAAAGTTTGCCTCAGGATTCAACTGACATCTTTGTTAAAGGGCTACTTGACCATTATGTAGAAAGGCCAAATATTTTTGAGGAACTCTGTTTAGCGGATTTTGCACCCAATTATGAATTTAGCGTTAGGTCTCGTCGCAATACTAGCAGTGAGGAAGAGGGAGAGGTTATAGGAGGTAGTATTGCTTTGCGAGATGGTAGTGGCTTTATTTATTTATTTATTTATTTACGTCAACTAACACAGCAGTCGACGAAAAAGCTTAAGCTAAAGACAGATAGTAATTAAATGAAGAAGGTAGCTTAGCTTTATACACAACTAAACATCCCCGGCCCGGTGGAGGTGTTTTATTTGCACAAGGTGCCAGCTATGCCCCGATTCACAGCCAATGTGGCCAGGGATGAGTTGCAGCCAATCCAAGTCCAGAATATTTCATTGGTAGATGATTAAAAAGAGATCTACAGTATTTCGCTGTAGATGATTAAAAAGTATAGCGCGAAGAGAAGTGATAGAAAGATGAGGAGAGATAAGGTGAGAAAGGTTGTTAAAAGATTGGCAAAGAACACGAAGAGGTTCGTGAAGAGAGTAGTTAGTCAGACATCTACTAAGGTGAATAGGAAAAAAGTTTCTGGTCCGACGTGAGGGAACACAAAAATACAGCGTATCTAGTAAATTGGTAGAAATGACTTCGCCGTTGACTAGTTTATGGAGAAAGAGAATGCCAAAAACAAGCCTACGGTTATAAAGTGAAGGAAGATTAATAAGAAGAAGTCTATCAGAATAAGAAGGTAGGCGAAGACCCGGGTCCCAATTTAGACCGCGTAGTGCAAACTTAAGGAATTGCTTCTGTACCGATTCAATACTACGCTGGTGAACATCATATTGCGGGTTCCACACTGGCGAGCAATATTCTAGAGTAGGGCGAACTAACGAAGTGTATAAAACCTTTGTTACATAGGGATCATCAAATTCTTTGGCCCAACGTTTAATGAAGCCGAGAAGGCAGCTTGCTCTGTTGACGATTGAAGAAATATGAACATTAAATGAAAGTTTAGGGTCAAACATAACGCCTAAGTCTTTGAATGATGGAACACAATCTAACAGAACAGACTTAATAGAGTAATGAGCTAGGAGCGGAGACAAACGACTGAAAGTCATAAAAGAACACTTAGAGGCATTAAGGTGTAATTTATTAACGTGGCACCAATCACAGAACGCATCGAGATCTGATTGCAAGTACTGTTGGAAAGAAGGATCATTATAGGAATAACAAATCTTGACGTCATCCGCAAACATGAGCACGCGTGAATGCGCCAAAGCCAAAGGCAAATCATTTATAAACAATGTAAATAATAGTGGGCCCAGATGACTGCCTTGGGGTACACCTGACGTAACTCGAACAGTTTTAGATATCGAGGAACGAAAAGACACCTTTTGGGTTCTGCCAATAAGATACGACTTTAACCAACCCAATAATTTTGGTGAAAAACCCATGATGTTAAGTTTCGCGAGAAGCAAAGAATGATCAACCGTATCAAAAGCCTTACTGAAGTCAGTATAAATAACATCAGTTTGACACTTTTTACGGAAGCCATGGTGTACAAGGGTAGTCAATTCTAAAAGGTTGGTAAGCGACGAACGACCTTTCATGAAACCATGCTGACAAGGAGAAATAGTGGATCTGGATAGATGTTGAAGAGAAGACGTAATAATTTTCTCAAACAGTTTAGGTATTGCCGAAAGTTTGGCAATGCCACGGTAGTTGGAAACATCCGATTTGCTACCCTTTTTAAAAAGCGGAATAATAAATGACTCCTTCCAAATATCAGGAAATCTACAAGTCTCACTCGATATAAAGAATAACCGAGCTAAAGGCTTAGATAGGGAAATAGAACACCTTTTAAGGATGCAACTAGGTATATCATCAGGCCCGGGAACGAAGGAAGACTTCATAGATGACAAGCTAGAGAGAATACAGTCTTCAGTAATACTGGGAAAAAACATACAATTTAAATGTGGGATTGAAAAGGGATAGGGTGTGGGATCCGAAACAGTAGTAGAATATGTCGACTGAAAAAATTTAGCAAACAGATCTGCAATATCTAAATCATTATTAGCAGACTGGTCGTTAAGTCTGAAGGTGGAAGGTAGGACATTAGAGCGTCTTTTGGAATTGACAAAGTTGTAAAATCTTTTGGGGTTATTATAAAATTCAGCCTTACAGCGAACGAGATAATTGTTGTAGCATTGAGTATTTAAGAGACAAAATTGAGATTTGGCTATACAATAATTTGCATAGTCAAGTCGCGAACCAGTTTTTTTAAATCTTTTAAAATATCTCGATTTAATGTTACGAAGATTAGAGAGCCTACGTGTGAACCAGACTGGCGAGCTGGAGACGGTAGAGACATTCACATAAGGAACGCATTTATCAATTAGAGAATTAAGAGCAGAATAGAAAAACTTCACTGCACAATCTATATCGCAGCACTCAAATAGAAACGACCAATCAAAAGAGAAAATAAGGCTGTTAAGAAGATTGAAATTTGTTTTACGAAAACATCTACGACGAGAATTTGAGATGTTTTTAAATAAATTAGTAACGGAATTGTAAGAAATAGTAACTTCAATGGTAGGATGATAAGGATCTTCAGGTTTCACTAGTGGCTGTGTTTGCGATACAGCACTAACAGTGGGATCAGAGACAAAAACAAGATCAAGGATTCTTTTAGAACAGTTAAGGAAAGAATTCAACTGATATAGTGGACATTCAAGTAGGCTATCAAGAAAAACATGTTGAGATGAAGGAATTAAGAAAGATAGATTATCATCAACAAGCCAAGAAATATTAGGCAAGTTAAAATCACCTAAAACTATAAGGACATCCCGATCTTTAAGACGACCAAAAATAGTTCGTAAAGCATCAGCATGGTGCACGTAGATCATGATATCAGAAGCTGGAGGAATATAAGAACAAGAGATATATAGGCTAAAGTTAGAACATGTAACTTCGACGCAAATAAACTCAACACCTAAGGGGAGATCAATCGGCACCACACTTGAAGACAGATTCGAGTTTACAGCAATGAGTACTCCACCGCCACGACGACCAACACGATCAAGCCTATAAGAAATAAAATTATTAGAAAGAATTTCATTATCTAGAACAGAGGAGTTAAGCCAAGTTTCAGAGAAAGCTAATATGTCAGCTGAAAAGGTTTGGCTATCACAGAAAAGGTTCGACAGCTTGGTAAGAAGTCCTCTTACATTTTGATAATGAATGCAAAGACTAGACGTTATTAGTTTTTTGAAGCAGAAGATAAAGTAGGAAGGTGGACAGGCAACGGACGAGAGCGCTTATTGGGCGCAAACTCGTGTACAACTAGGCCCTCTGGCCAAAAATTAGGGTCAACCATAGCTGAGAAGTACTCATTTGGTACTGTAATTTTAAAAGAGGAGATTTCGCGAGGCCTAGAAAACTTAATCTTTTGAATTAAAACCTTAGCAGGGCAAATATTACCAATGTAAGCTGCCACAGACGACTCCGAAGTATCTGGAGCAAGCCTAGAAATAAATAATTGTTTGCGATGAGGCACTACAGTTAGTGGAGGCGGAGGAGCATTGGGATCCTCAAGTGATTGAGAGCCGGCATGATCCTGTGATTGATCAGAGTTCCCGTGAGGGATAGATTGAGGTACACCAGGGCTTGTAATGGGTACTTCAATCTGAAAAGAAGAGCATAAAGAGGGACAAGAAGATGGTGTAGGCGAAAGTAAAATCGGAGAGGAAGTAATAGAGAGAGCTGGCGACTGCTTACGAGGCAACTCAAGGGTACATTTCTTGTGCAATTTCTCAGAAGGTGGAACAAATTTGAATTGCGACAATAATTGAACGCTAGAGTCACACTCGTTTGACAGCTGTTTGGCCAGTTTGTTTAAAGAAAGAAACCTTAAACGAAGATCCCTATACATACGGCTAAAATCAAGCTGCTGGCTGGCACAAGATGGGCAAGTCCATCGCATTAAGCCAAGCTCAGGCTTAGACACAGACAAACCAGAAAATTTGTCGTAGTCGCGGCCATTGAGGCCAGCACATTTTAAGTGAATAAGATTATCGCAGAGCCAACAAGATATTGCTCTATACTGATCATCAAAACGATCAGAATGTTTGCAATTAGGTAGACAACAAGCCATTGAAAAGCCGAAAGAAAGGCAAAAAAATTATATATATATAAGAATATATAGAAAAATTAAATACACAGCACAAAGATAATTATTGATAAATAATCAATAATTACAAATAAAACAAAGAGACAGCTAGAGTGCACAGCACAACAGAGAGTGCAAGAACAGTTATAAGCCGAGCTTTGAGAGGCGGCCTTACAAAAGTGATTACGCGGGAGAGAAGCTAAGCACAAGCACAAAGCAGAGAGAACAACAAAGCCACTAGCACTGATGGTATGATGGGGGCGATGAGGGGAGCAACTGCAGAAGCAATGACGAAAGAGAAAAAAAAAAAGAAAAAAAAAAAATATGTAATTGCACCAAACACTAATCACGAAAAAGAAAAAACTGTTTAAACTGATTAATTTGGCGAATTATGGAAATAAAACACAAGGGAGTCAAGCGAACAACACCAGCGGAAGTGTAAACAAATTAAGCACAATTAAAAATTGAGAAAAAACAATAAATATTAATAAAAACTCAGGAGCTATGCAAAAACACGACCGTCACGTCAGAGAGCAGAAAGATTTTTTTTTTAAGAAAGTGGCCTTGCACAATTAGGTATAGAAAATATAATATTAACACTGATATGCAGAATTACTTTAGGGAATTAGTTATGTTGTATTTTCCATGCAGGGACGAGCAAATTGACTTAGTTCAGAGAAATTGTGAGGAGTTTCACAATGAACATGAGGAAATTATTAGGGCCGGGTTCAACAAATACAATGTATTAGACAATTTAGAAGACGCACTTAGAAGAGCAGAGATAGAAGATAATCTTGAAGAACAAGTTGTACTTGACGAGGAGTTTAGAGTTTTAGCATTTCCTGAAATTAGCTCTCAGCTCAATCTGT
This sequence comes from Drosophila willistoni, assembly GCF_018902025.1. Taxonomy (NCBI): domain Eukaryota; kingdom Metazoa; phylum Arthropoda; class Insecta; order Diptera; family Drosophilidae; genus Drosophila; species Drosophila willistoni. The sequence goes on from NW_025814230.1 coordinate 254,227, forward strand.
TAAATTTAAATGGCAATGACCAACCACAGGATACAGACAATGATATCCGAGTTATTAAACTCCCGCCAATAATTTTGCCTGAAAATCTGGCAAGTGTTGTTAGGTCTCTTAATATTAGGCAGAAAACTTTTCTCACTCATGTTCTTCACAATGTGAAGAACAATGAAATTTTCCATGAGTTTGTAGGTGGCGGTGCAGGTGTTGGCAAAAGTAGGCTTATTTCTGCAATTTTTCAGTCGCTTTCTGTAGAGTATAAACGTAGGAGAGGAAACGACCCAAATACTGTTAAGATTCTTTTGTGCGCTCCAACAGGAAAAGCTGCTTTTGGAATTGGAGGTTCCACACTACATTCCATGTTTTCTCTTCCCATTAACCAGTCTGGGTCTGCTTTTGGGGATTTAAGTTCTGATCTACTGAATACTCTTCGAACTAGGTTTATAGATCTAAAACTTATAATTATTGATGAGATATCTATGGTGGGTGCTAAAATGTTTTCTTATTTAGATTCTCACCTCAAGCAGATTTTTCATAATCGAGATTCTCCTTTTGGGGGTATTTCTGTAATCGTGTTCGGCGATCTCCGACAATTACGCCCTGTAGGTGACCGTTGGATTTTTCAGTCCACTTCTTCATCTCACGACCCTTATAGCATCCTTGTTGGTCCTTCTTTGTGGGAACGTTTTAAGTGTTTTGAACTCACAGAGATTATGCGACAGCGCGACGATCAACCTTTTGCTTTAGCATTGAATAACATGGCATCCGGCCAAATGACCCCCATAGATATTGATTTGTTTAGGACTAGAATTTTTGACGCTAGTCAAGTTCCAGATGAAGCAATTCATCTATTTCTTAGTAATAGGGATACAGATTTTTATAACAGGGCAAAATTATCTTCTATTCCCACTGAGGAATATATTTCTGTGCTGTAGACTTTATTAAAGCTGCTCATTTAAATGAAACAGCTAGAAACAAATATTTAGAAGATGTCAAGGGTTTTAAAACTTCTGATACTCAAGGTTTGTGTAGTCGTCTTATTTTAAAAACCACTGCCAAGTATATGATGACTGTCAATGTAGACACGGCAGATGGTCTCGTAAATGGAGCCACAGGGACCCTAATGGATATAGATTTCAATACATCCAATCTTCCTTTAATTCTTTGGATAAAATTTTTAGATGACAGTGTAGGAGTGAACGCTCGAGCTAAACTTCGCCATCGTGCACAAAATTCCTGGACCCCAATTCAGAAAATAGAAAAAAGTTTTCAATTTAGATCCAACGAGCAAGTCACTATAGATAGAAAACAATTTCCGGTTATAGCTGCAGAAGCTATAACTATTCACAAAAGTCAGGGTGCTACATATGAAAGAGTAGTGGTTCACACAAGTTTGGGAATGCATCGAGAAGCATTATATGTAGCATGTAGTAGGGCAACTCGTTCCTTTTTATTGTAGGACAATTCACCTCGTCAAGAGCTGGCCACGACTCATTAGCTGAGCAAGAGTTGCAAAAATTATGCACTCAAAAAGCTCTTCAAACACATTTTGATCCACTTTTTGATAGCTCTAATTATAACGTTTTCTTCCATAATACGGAAAATTTGCATATTAGGGATGTATCTTCTAATCAACTGATGCTCCAGTCATCTATACTGTGTTTTGTAGAGATTTCCACGTTTGACAATGAAGCTTTCGAAATTCCGAGTTACTCTACAGCAGTGCGACTTGATTGCCCTTCATTAGGTAGGGGTATTTCTATATTTATTAGAAATGATTTATTGCAGATCGATATGCTAGATCGAATAGCTTAACCGCCCCTGTTTTTGAATTTGCCCTTATGAAATATAGCGCTTTAGGCATTTTGGTTGTTTATAGAAGTCCTACATATCCTTTGTCAAGATTTAAAGTTGAGTTTGAGAGACTTGTTCAGGAAAATTCAAATGTATTAGGGAACAGTTTTTTAAATTTTGGAGATATTAATATTAATCTTCAATGCCTCTCAGGCTGTGGTAGAAATATTTATGATTTTCTTGTAAATAATTTCAACTATACTTCTCTCTTAGATTTAAATGAATCCACAACCAATGGAAATACTCATATTGATTGGGTATTTTCGAATATTTCTAGTAGTAGGGTTAGTGCGCGTACTTTTGAAACCATTTATAGTTATCATACAGAAATTTGTGCCAGCGTTAAAGATTTTGAATAATAACAATTTATGAAGGGCTATGCATATATTAATATTATTTTTAAGTTTATACAAATTTAGAATAAGTAACATATCTATATTGTTTTAAATGGGAAATATGAAATAACGTAATTATTACTTAAATGAATTAAAAACCTACTTTAACCGTTGTTAATTTGTTTTATTTTTTGTTTATTGAGAAATTGGTACTTGAAATGATAGCGGCAACTTGTGTACTGTTTACATATAACTTTTTCAAGCACACAAGCACTTTAGCGCCGCCACAGACCAACGGCCGTTCCGGCCTTATGGCTCATCTTGCAAATTACCATTAATTTGCTGTTTATTTTTCCACTTTTCGTCCGATTTCAATAATGTTTGTTTCTAAGGACTTAAAGAGGCGTGTCAAACATTTTTAACAACTAATGTCTGTGCGCTTACTAAATGGTTATTTGTGCCAAATATAATGTCTCTAGATGTAATAGTATTAAGGAAGATTAATTTTTTGTAAATTATGGGGCGGAAGGGGGCGTGGCAAAAATTTTGAACTTTTACTTTCTGCGCGCTAACTAAACGAGTATCTATACAAAATTGTATATCTCTAGCTGCTGTAGTTTTCAGGAAAATCTGTTTTATGTAAGTTCCAGGGGCGGAAAGGGGCGTGGCAAAAATTTTGAACACTGAATATCTGCGCACCAACTTAGCGAGTATATATACCAAATTTGATGTCTTTAGCTGTTATACTTTTTAAGAAAATCAGTTTTATGTAAATTCCGGGGTGGAAGGGGGCGTGGAAAAAAGTTTGAACAATTAATTTCTGCGCGCTAACTAAATGAGTATATATACCAAATTTGATGTCTCTAGCTGTTATAAGTACTTTTAAAGAAAAACAGTTTTATGTGATTCCTGGGGGCGTGGCCAAAATTCCAATTAACTCTATATATTTACATACTGCACGAGTATACATACCAAATTTGGTGGCTCTAGCTCTTATAGTCTCCGAGATCTGCGTTTTCATACAGACGGACGGACGGACGGACAGGGCTAGATCGACTCGACTGTTGATCCTGATCCAGAATATATACACTTTATGGGATCGGAGAAGCTTCCTTCTGCCTGTTACATACATTTTGGCGACTTTAATATACCATTTCACCCTATGGGTGCATGGTATAAAAACCGAATAGAGGGCTGTGCTTTTTTCAGTTTGTTTAGATGATAGCGTATATATTAGAAATATTAGTCAAATAATTATTTGTGTTAGAACCATAGATTACGAATTCAACATCTGCGATGAATTTCTAAAATTCCATTCTTTTCACGGTCATGTAAATAGAAAAAGTACTTTTGATGCTTTTGAGAAGCATGTACTCTCACTCCAATTGACAGATAAAATGTCATCAATTTGCACTGAACGAGCTGCCACCATGAAAGTGTGGTGTGCAGTTCGGATTCATAGCGACAATTCACCGGCCATACATTTTCTGCGCGGTCGAATTATTTTGGTTGACTTGAAATTTAACACAGTCGCATCATAATTCAAGCCTAAAGGCAAGTGCAAGCTACAAGAAAGACCAAGGTGGTTACATAAAGTGCAGTGGAGTGATATAGATTTTGTGTTGACTATAAAGGTAAAGTTAAGAGTAAATATGTATATTTAGCAGTATATTAATTTAGTTTTTCGCAGAAATTTGTTTGTCAATTGCCCAAGTGAGCGCATTCTCTTGTACCCAAAAAGGGCCTGGAAATTTCTCGAAGCCTAATGCGATTGGTGGTGGGATATTGCGGCTACCTTACTTATATTTTTGCAACAAGCATCCCCGGGGACCATTCTCCCTACAAACAGGACCATGTCCCGCACCTCGACCGTTCACATTACAGAAGGACACAATTGATGCACTTTACCACAAACGTCTGGGCGAGTATCGCGTGAAGTACCCTTTCTCGATATAAAGCGACACCGCTCCGCCGACCACACACACTCACAGCTGCATTAGCCACACACCTAATATTTAAGTAAACCTGACCAATATCCCTTAACACTGTTTAGCCAACTAAGCAACCCATATCTTTCACTTCCTACTAGACACACAACACTTATTCAAATAAGCATCCTATTTCTTTCACTTGCTTATAATCGTACGACCCACGCAAATATGTGACCCATTGCGGTTCACACTAGACACTTCACTTCTCACTTGGAGCATAAGCACTTTTGTATTTCTCTTGTAGTAACTCTTTGTATATTGCCGCTATGCAGAATTACCGGAAGGCTGACCTACTCTAGGCACGATCTTAATGCCCTCACCGACGACATGGCGCCGCGGCCGGCGTCCACGAAGCGTCTGGAGGTATATTTAAAGGACCACTCTCCAAGGAGAGGCAGTCTTAGATGAGACACAGAACAAGTGACATAGTGCAACTTCAAATAAACCAATCTTATAACGTTAAATCCACGTGTGTTTTTAATCAGTACAACCAAAAAAACCTTGAGTCCCCAGATCGCAATTCTTACTTTAAAGGAAGGACATGGTGTGTTAACCCCATCTTAACATGGGAACTCGTAACTTATATATATATATCGGCAAAGAGACCCTTTTAGGTTGGTGCCGAAATCAATAAATTGAGCCTGCTTAAATATATATACAACACCCCACCTGCGGGAAAGCAGACCTAATAATTTATGAGGCTATCAAGGGATACATAGAAAGAGATTGGCGCCCAAAAGTGTCCACCTATGAATGTGCTGACTTCTAACAGGATCTGAGGACATAATTGCGAATTTGGAGGTCCGCTAGACCGGCCCTCGCTAGTTTTCTTCCCCCTGAAGGTCGTCAGTACATCTTTATAATGAGATAAATCATCATTTGGAAGTGGTTTGTAGCTCTTTAACGAGCCAAATAAATATGCAGCGAGTAGACGCTTAAAAGTTTCAAGAAATATATATACTTATTTAAGCTCAATTTAATTTTCTAATTTTTCTTTCTTTGAATTAATTAATTTTTATGTAAACTTTTGGCAAGATCGTATATACATATATCCATACTAAAAATATTTTCTTAATTTAGGTTTGTCAACATAAAAATAACCGCTTAACTTCACAGCTTCAACGCATTCGACGGGCCCATCGATCAGCGCAAGGAAGGTCTGAATAAAAGTTATAAATGAATTAATATGTATAAATAAGTATAAATTGAGTCTTTTATCTCGTAATGGAGATTAGCATAGGGATATCTGTATATATCTTGCCGTAAGAAATTTTCTTCTCTTTTATTTTATTTCGTTTTGAATAATTTTGTAACTTATAATGTCAAACGAATTTAAATGATATTGGTCGAGTTTATTAATTTTGAAATAACCATGAATTTTGAATAAACATTGAAGTTCTGTGACCAAAATGGAATCCATACTGGATGTATCGCTAGTATAATATTTTGTGGTCTTGTATTAGGGGAAGTTATGAAATATGTATGTATGCCAACTGCCAAGGTAGGGAGGGTATAGAAGGGAGATGCGTTCACCAACATAGCATACCCACATTTTCTTGACAGGTCCACAGATTTAGGTCTTAGTTTACAGAGAGCGATAATCCTCATACTCATTATTATTTTGGTCAATTTTCTTTAGTATATCCAATAGAGCACTTCATTTTTCTTTAATTGTAAAGTACAATAAGACTAGGCAAGAAAAAAAATTATTCGTTATCCACAATCGTTTCCATTATTCCCGACGGAGCTACATTCTAATATTGCTTCATCAGGGGGAAACTCCACCTACATCGGGGTTCGAACTCGAGAACAACAGAATTGTAGATTTAGTAGGTCTCCACTGAGCCACCGACTAGCAATACTAGGCAAGAATCACACCCTATCCGTCGAGCTATCCTTCTAAGGAGACGGATAATAAGTGCACGCCAGCATACAGTCTTCTCGTGCCCGAACTGCTTTAGTGTCAATCCACGATACACCATTCACTACGCGTTCACTACAAAAGGAAAGAATGAAGGAATTGGTCATGTCAATAGAAAAAAAACATCAAAGAAGCTAACTTCGGCATAGCCGAAGTATACCCTTGCAGTCCTTGGCAATAATTTTTTTACATTTTGACATTTGTTTCCCTCCAACTCAATTCATGAATACACAAACAAAACATTATTTTTCTTGTTACTAAGCAAAGCACGGCACGCATACACATACAGTTCATGTAGCGTTGCGTCTCTGTGTGTATGCATGTACTCTGTTGATTTGATGATGACGTAGTAGACAGCAAGCAGCGCTGCTGACAGCGCTTGAGCCGATTTATATTGACTGTAACTTGTGCTCTATTTATCCGATCAGATTCAAATTTTAGGGTCTGAGGTTTTATATCCGATACTATCATATTGGTATTTCATGGGGATACTCCAATTTCTGCAAAAATGTTTCTTGTAGAACTATATGATATAGTAGTCCGATCCTGATGATTTTCATACTTTATCTTACCCGGGTAATAAAAAGCCCAAAAAAAATTTCATCCCGATAGCTCTTAAGATGGCTGAGTAAAACTTTATGGGGTCGGAAACGTCTCCTTCTGTGAGTTACAAACATCTGACCAATTAAATAATACCCTCTGCAAGGGTATAAAAACTATTTCAAATATTTCGATTTAATTGAAACAAAAATATTAGTCGCAAAATTTATATTCTTCAAATTCAAATGAAAAACAATGTCCAGCCTTCAGCGAACTGCAGAAAGTGTAACATTGTACCCCAACCCTTCCGGAGTTCAGAATTACGCAGAGGCAGTTAATACCCTTTCCTCTGAAATAGCGGAAAAATTTTCTGCTATTTAAACAAATCAATTGGGTCATTGCAGTTTTTAATAACCCCTTGGAAGCAGAATCTGAGTCAATTCCAGAAGAAATTAGGGAGGAAATACAGGTCATGAAAACTACAAATTTCCTAATTCTAAAAAGGCAATGTCAAAATTATCTTCCATGTTTACCACAACATACATTTGCGAATCCACATTTTCCACAATGAAATTAATTAAAGATTCAATTCGAAATAGACTGATAGCCATTTAGAAGATCTCCTTCGGAAAAAAAAATATCCAAACAATATAGAAGTAAAGGAAATAGTTGAGTCTCTAAACAAAAATTAGGTTGGAGTTATTGTTTTATTGTTATTTCACTTGCAGTTTAATTTTTGCGCAGTGTAAAGCAGCTTACGCACACAAGCAAGCGCACGCATACATCGCTTTTCAAGGAAGGACCATCTGCTACACCACTAATGATGGCCCAGTAGTGCCGACAGTGTCTGGAGGTGTGCCCCAAGGCTCGGTACTGGGACCTTTACTTTGGAACACGATGTACGACGGAGTCTTACGCCTGAAGTTTCCGCCTGGCACCCACATCACAGGTTTCGCGGACGATATAGTTCTTGCCGTGGTCGCCAAGACCGTCAAGGAAGTTGAGGAACGCTCGAATGCCGCCATCAAAAGCGTCGAGCAGTGGCTCCAGGCCGCCGGCCTCCAGTTGGCAGCGTGGATCGACGGTATGAAGGTGAAAAGCTACCGACGAGGTCTCGAAGCAACCCACCGACTAAGCGCTATAAGAGTCTGCAGTGCATTCCGCACGGTCTCGGATGAAGCGGCGCTCGTCATCGCAGGAATGATGCCGATCGACGAACAGGCAGCGATCATCGAGGCAGTCGCCAAGGCCAGACGAGGAGGTAGCTCAGATGGGCCGGGAGCAACGCGCAGCCTAGCGAGGCAACAAAGCATGCGGAGGTGGCAAGAGCGTTGGGACACCTCGACCAAGGGAAGGTGGACGCACAAGCTCATCTCTGATATTAGCGCGTGGGTTCTCTGTAAGCGCGGCGAGGTAAGCCATTACCTGACCCAACTGCTAAGTGGTCACGGCTGCTTCAGGACATATCTGAGGAGGTTCGGCCACGAAACTTCGGACGAATGCACCTGGTGCGGCAGCGGAATACCCGAAGACGCCGAGCATATTTTGCTGCATTGCCCCAGGTTCGAATCGGCAAGATTTTCCCTGGAGTGTGAGTGGGCATCGCGCAACATTGGAAAATCTGACCAGGCTGATGGTCGCTGATCCCCGAGCCTGGGATGCCGTCAGCACTTTCGCGTCGGTTGTGATGAAGGAGCTCAGAAGGCTCGAACGTCAGCGGCACGAGGAATGATCGCCCAGGGCCCTGTGAAGCAGTACCTAAAAGTAGTCCCGCTTGACCCTGTATTTGTATCCACCTCCCCCTCTAACCACACGAGTGTGTTGTACTGTTCTTTGTTTGGTGACGCCATAATTTATTGTTATTATACTCTTTTCTTTATATGTTACGTTAATATGTTGTTATTTATATAGGAGTAATAAATGGAATTAAAAAAAAAACGCATAAATCGACAGTTGTTGTTGGCTCTCCATGTGCCTACCCCAGATCTAGAGCAGCAGTCGGCACCCATACAGTCAGAAATAAGGCTTTTGTATTTGTGTATGTAGCATCACAAACGAAGTGCGAAACGTTTTCTTGCTTTACACCTATATATACCTGCCATTTTTGTAAAAAGAACCACTGGATATGCTTGCAGGTGTAATGTGGTCAGGTGTTTTCCGCTAGGTTGTTGGGAAATTTTGGCACCCTTGATACCTGTTTTGGGGAAGTCAGGCAGCTAAGCAATTGTTATCAATGGATATACAACTAATAATGAGACCACACAAAAAATTGAAGCAGTCATGGTTGTCGATCGGAAAATTCCGGGAAACAACGGTAAATTTAGAATATGCGACAAAAAGAAACGAAAAAGCGAGATGTGTAAGCACTTTCTTGGCAGTTACTTTTTGTTCCTTTTTTTGTTATTTTCTTTTGTTAATTGAAACATATTGTTAATTTTTGTTCACTTACTAATAAGTTTATAGTTTAGTTTACCTATTTTCATTAAAAAAAAGTTTGGATAATCATATTTCGCTTCAAAACTAAAAATTTTAATGTTTTCCCTGTGTGTAAACACTTTCTTGCCAAACTGTATGTATCCACAACAAAAATTGCGCGATTCAGTTTGAACTAGAGATGGGCATGGACTGCAATTTTTCCGTCCAGCCCAACACGGTCCAAAATGGAAAATCCCAAACACGCACACACACGCACATTCCAAAATTTTGGAAACACGAAATTTTTTACTTGATTTTTGTTTTTACTTTTTTTTTATATTTTATTAAATTTCCACATTTGTGCGTTCAATTTTCAATATGTATAACAATCATATATTATAATTTACAAGTTTTTGTACAAAAATAATAGTTTGTCAAGGTTGGCTCGAAAGTCGAGTACGTCGCTCATTTAAAATTTGCCCCGAGGTTGAAAACACCCTTTCGCTCGTAGCTGAGCTAGCTGGAATACTTAATACTCTTCGGGCTAGTACCCGTAGCCCTTTATTACTCGAGTTTTTCCAGAAACTTAATACATCCACAGTGGACGGTGATTCAGTGGCATTGTAGTTTTCTAATTCTTGTTCGACTACGGGTTTTTCTAACGAATTAGTTTGTTGACTGTCTAAAAATTCAGCAAATAAATGAGGAGGTGGTGTACTCCTTTTAGGGGGCGATTCTACAGAACTAAGTATTAACGGATTCCATACAGTCTACAAGCATAGTTCTAACAGTGGCCAGCATTTGCTCTTTTTGATCTGGATTTAAGAGGCTAACATGTTTAAACGGACGGTATAAAAAAAGTCCTACGTAATGCACAATTTATGGCTGAAAACGTTTTTCTAACGAATTTAAAGTGTTATATTTTATTTCTGTCATAACATCAGAATCCATTATTGAAAATTGACAGTGTTTTTTAAGTTTTTCATACCAAAGTGCATAGATATGTATAGTTGGCTGTTTATCAGCACTTAACTGCTCTGAGCACTCTTTAAAAGGATTTAAAAATACCAAAAGTAAGCCAATCAAATGAAAGTAAATTTCGGACACTCTTTTAGGGTCATTCTTTTATAGGAGTAAGTTCTGTACTTCTTGTTGCATCTCGTAAATGCTGTTAAGCATAATATATGTATTTTGAGTTCCAACGTGTCCTTATATCTTGCTTCAACGTTTTACACAACTTATGTTTTAGCTCAGAATGTTTAAAATATTTTACTAATTTTTTACAACTCTCCAGGAGTATTAGAACACCATGAACTGGATTTTTTTCAAAAACGTCATCCATTATATGAGCTGAAAGCGAAAACAACATTGGCCCCATTGTCTGTCACTATGAATGAGCTTCCTAGCTTTAAGTTGTACTCTTCCAGAATTAAAGTAATTTGAGAAAGAATATTAACTCCCGTTTTTTTTCAATGTTCAAATTCCTTAATACCAAGAATAGCTACCTTAAGCTCAAATTCTTCTGTAATATAGTGTGCGCTGACCGAAATATAACTTTTCTGCGTGTGTGAATCCGTCCGCATATTAGTTGTGTATGAAAGTTCTTAATTTTCCAGGGACTCCAACAGCTTAGTTTTTGTTTCTATATATTGCTGCACCATAGAGCATTTATGCCGAATTAAGGCGCCAGTTCCGTTTTTCGCCAAATAAGCAAACACCATTAAGCACTTTGAACAGCAAACAAAGTCAATCCGGACTCCATCCTTCTCAATGATGCGAAATGTTTCCCACACACTGCTTCTCGCGTTTTCAGGCTTTAAGAGCCTAAATCGAGCGTCTTTTTTTAATTGCTTTTTGAATTCTTAGTTTTTCCATTTTTTGCAAGCGTGGTGCTGCGGCGCGTAAATTACATTAAAGTGTGACCGACCGATTTCAAGCTTAAAATATTGAGTCAGTATTGGCATTTTTGGTATTTTTGGTAATTTTTGTCAATTTAAATAAAAAAAAAAATAAAAAAAAGTTCGTGTTGACGTTGCTCTGAACGAACACGCACGCCCATGGACAAAATTCAACTTTTCAACACGCGCACGCGGGCGCCCATCGTGTCACGACGTGACACGATAAAACCCAGCCCATGCCCAACTCTAGTTTGAACTAATCCTCCTTAACGTCGTGTTGTACCCAGGGTTTTTTTAATCATTGTTTTGTCTTATCTGTTTTATTAGAATGGACATACATAATATACATAAGTTATTTGGAGAAGGCTTAGGTACTTTTTTACGGAAAAAATAAGAAGGGCATTACAGTGTCTGTTATGTAAGTTAGTTATGCCCCAAAAAAAGTTGTTCAACCTAAAACAGCATTATTTGAAAAGACATATGGACAGCTATAAATTAATGGATACAACAGAAAGAATAGATTTAATATCAAGATTGAAGATATCACTTTTTCCTGATGTAGATAACGCAGAAGCCAAAAATATGGATAACAATCTTTTGCGCGCTAAAATCTTTTGCAAGCTATAATAATGTGAAAGCACAATAGCCTTTGCAAGATGGTGGGTTTTTAAAAACCACCTGTATTGATATGTTGAAGTGTTTTAATACTAAGTGTTTATGCCCAACGGGCAACACAAGGGTTAAGGGAGACGGGAGCTTTCACCTCGCGCCGCTCTCCCGATGATGCCCATCGCTCTCTCGACGAATAGAACTCCCCACACTTCGCTCCAAGCGGGGCTTTGTTCCCCGCTCTCAGTTAAGCTAGAGTTAGTTGAATTTTATTTGTGAATAAACCATAAAGTGAAGACGAATTGCTGCGCAACCCCGCAATTTTATTGCGAAGGAAAACTATACAAGGAAAGATTCACCTAGCTGCCCCCTCTGACAAGGAAGTTCAAACCCCCTACACAAACACTAAGGATGCCGAAATGAGTCAAATAATATCAAAAGTTCCGCTTTCCCAAACAGTCACTAGAAGGATACATTTTATTAGCACTCAACTGCGAGAAAAGTTGATAGACAACATAAAGAACTGTGAATTTTTTTCTTTAGCAATTGACGAGAGTTGTGATATTAACGACATACCTCAGTTACCAATTTTTGTGAAGTATATTGATACCACCTTCAATGTTAGAGAGGACATTTTAAATTTGGTGCCCTTATATTTGATAACAGCTGGCGCGGCACGGACTGGCACAAACTTAAAGGGCAATTCGAAAAAAGAAGTCTGGATTTTTCATTTTATCATTGAATCTGAAGTTAGATTTGATAATCAAAAATAAATAATTAGGTGAGTAATTTTTAAAGTCTAATGTTGCTCACAAGCAACTTTCTATAGCCCCCAAACCGGTGGGCGTGGCAACTTAGCATTTTGACCTAAATTTTTCTAAAATTAATATAAAAATATTAAGATTAAAAAAAAGATCATTCAATAGGGAAAAACTTGGGGTCGAAAGGGTTAATACACTTAATGCGCAAAAGCTTAGAACTGAATGAAGTCTACAGTTATGCATATTGTAAACAAAATTAGAGGAGGACATAATGCATTGACTCATCGAAAATTTTAAGGCCTTATGCTTGAGCTCACAGCACAGTATAAAGACCTGACATGTTTACGGAAGTTCGTTGGCTGAGCAAAGGAAAATGCCTTGAAAGATTTTTTTCCCATGCGAAAAGAAATCCTCATATTTCTGAAAGAAAATGTTAGAGACTCTGAGTTTTTGCAGGCAAAGCTAGAGGATCTAGAATTTCTTTCCGACGTAGCGTTTCTAATTGATTTTACGAGGTATTAAATGTTGGAAAAAATTCACAACTGCAAACACCAAAGCAGTCGCTGGTTTCCATGATATCGTTGATTAATGGATTTAAGAGGAAAATGGTTGTATTGGAAAACACTTGAGTAAAAACAGCTTAAATCATTTTCCAAGCTGCTAGGAGCTCTCAGCCCAATGTCCTCTCCTCAACTTCAGAAGTATTGTGCGCATGCAAGTAGAATTTGATGCACGATTTGCGGACTTTTACGAAATCAAAAAAAATAATAAATATATTCTTAAATGCTAAAAGTGTTGAAATCGATGAAGAAAGTCCCTTGTTTCAGTTAGAGTTGTGTGAGTTGCAAAGTGATAACGAATTACTTGCGCTCAAGGACTCAGGTGTAGAATTTTGGAAAGTTTAAAGTGATCAATACACCACGTTAAAATGGTCAACGCTTCAACTAGAATCTAGTTTTGCAAGTATGTACGTATGTACATATGTATATATGTGAAGCTGCATTTTCCCATATCAAACAAATTCGTATATGTCCAAACTTACGAGTAGTACCCTGTTGGACTTATTGCGAACAGCGTTAAATAATGAAGAAATAAATTATGAGAAATTGATAGATGATGCAGTGTAGTGATGCAGTGTATTGATATTAAAAATGAAATAAACTTTTTTGTCAGTGTACACAGTGTTTTTATACCCGCGAGATCGTGGATCTCTTTCCGCTGTGCGTCGACTCGCAAAAGTGAAGTTTTTCTCTGCCCAACCTTTGATACTGATGCTCTGTCTCCCAAGTTAAACTTTCGTGCCCACCCTTGATCTAGAGTTTCAAGGTTAAGACAGTTAGAAGCATTAAAAGCTAGAAGCGTAACTAGCAAGGTTATAGAGTAAGTAACTGAGATAAATAAGCAATGGATACATAATCATAATAAATTGCTCCAGTTGGGAACTTTTGATCATCAGTATTACAGTGAAACAATGCACGATGAGGTTTTAATATCGTTGCCAAAATTAAAACCAAAGAAGGGTCAGAAAAGAGAGGCACGAATACGAAATAATGTAAATATATAATTTTTTTTTTAAATTTGTCAATTAATTTTCAAATACTTTCTTTTTCCAAATGGGTTTGTGCAATTTTTTCGATGGTATGCTGCTTTCTATTTTCCAAATAAAAATAAATGGATAAAATTTTTACTCGTTGCAGAGGACGGACGTGTTTTTTTTGCGCTTATCAACTTTTATTTTTTTCTCGCGATTAAATACTTTTCTATAACTTTTAAATTCAGTATCCGAATTTTATTTTCATTTTATAATATGAATGTGATGCTTGCCGGGAGGTCGAGAATGAGATGCGCTCTTTCATGAGGCGGACTAGAGATAGTTTTGACACTTTAAGAGCAGGTTTTAACAAACTACAAGCGGAGTTTACTTCTGTGGAGACTCAGTTGAAAAGCTTATCGCTTATCAATGAGTCTCCGAAACGTAAAAGGACCGGTTCTTGGGGTGTTTCTGTATCTGTAAATCCGCCGGCGTCTCTTATCGTCCCCGACCGGTCTCATACACCGTCCATGATATCGTTTAATAGCTCGGTGGTGAATGCGATTAGTAAGGAATTACCGGTATCATCTGGGAATGATCTCTCAAAAACGATGCCAATTGTAGTGTCCGATGTGTCCGGACAATTACCCATTCCAATGGGAATTGCCGATAGTTCTAAAAGTATCGAGGACCCCGTAAACAAGTTGTCCGCTGCAGTGGGTGACTTGTCCAACGTTATTGCTACTGCTGACGCTTCCGGACCGCGGCCTCTCGTTGGCATACCACCAAAGAAACATATATTTGCTCCTAGGCTAGACCCTGTTGTCACATCTTGTTTAAGATTAAACACCGTGTCCATCTGAAGCGGCTTCACCAAATCAGATGCACTAAAGAAAATATAATACAACTGTACTATTGTCACAAACAACTAACCTAGCATATGACTAGAATTACAATCAGCCACACATGTTGTGGGAACAAACACTTGTAATTGTAAACTAACCCAAAACGATCACAACGGCAGGATGTCAAGTGGCCGACGCCGTGCCCAAAATAATAATAATTTTTCAACCCCCGAATACGTGGGTGTGACTCGTATTAGAATAAGATCGCCTTAAGAACAATTGTTACCTACTAGAGCCCAAGATTTCCTATATAAACTCCGTACTTTTGTAAATAAAATCAGTTCATATTTTGAATTCAACGAATGAAGATTGGGTTATTTTCCTTCTCTCCGGGAATCCCTATTCATTTTGGTCCTTCGAGAAAAAGGAACTCTGTAGTTTTCCCCCACCAGTGGTAAGAGACTCAGAGAATGAATCAGCTCCTTAAAGTCTGAATTCTTATGATAAGATCAGCTAAAGGTAGCAAAATAAAAAACTCTTGTTTTCCCCCACCAGTGGTAAGAGACAGAGTATAATATAAAAGCAAAATATTGCTTAATAAATAAAAAGTGCGTGCGACCCAGTAAATAAAGGCAGTTTGGTTAGTCAAGCAACTGCAATAATTTCGGCAGCGGTAAAAAAATGTAAGTTCGGAGTTGGCTTATGGCGTATTCGAAGCCCAGATATCGAAAGTGAAAACAATATATATATCAAAGAAGCTAACATCGGCTATGCAGAAGTTTATATACCCTTGCAGTCCTTGGTAATAATAATTTTACATGTTCAAAATTTGTTTTCTGCAACTCAATTCATCAATATCCAAACAAAACAATTTTACTCTCTATTTTACAATTTGTTCTTCTTCTTCCCTTATTCCCAAAGCAAACCAACGCACGCATACACATACAGTTCATGTAGCGTTGCGTCTGTGTGTGTTATATTTATCCGATCACATTCATATTTTGGGATCTGGGGTTTTATATCCAATATTATCACATATGTAAATTTCATAGCACACTCCGATTTTTATGAAAATGTTTCTTCTAGTTCTTCTAGAGCTATATGATATAGTGCTCCGATCCTTATGAATTTCATACTTTATTTTTCCCGGGTAATAAAAAAACCCCAAAAAAAAATTTCAGCCCGATAGCTCTTAAGACGGCTGAGTAAAACGCATACGCACAGACGGACGGACAGACGGACAGAAGGCTATATCAACTCAGCTTCTCATGCTGATCAAGAATATATACTTTATGGGGTCGGAAACGTCTCCTTCTGTGCGTTACAAACATCTGACCAATTTTATAATACCCTCTGCAAGGGTATAACTAACTTCCTGTGTTACGTTACCCATTTCCATAAAACTCTCTGCCTATCTCAATGTCTCTGAAAATGACACAATGGAATATTAACGGCTACAACAACAACTACAGTGAACTCCAAGTCCTTATAGCAAAATACAGGCCACATGTCATAGCCCTACAAGAGACACACATTTTAGCACACAATATTCAGCCCACCCCCACCAACTATGTAATGATTACTCTTAACTCCTCTCCATCATATGGTGGGGTAGCGATTCTCATCCATAAGTCCACTCTTCGCACAACCATGCATTAGAAGCAGAATGGTCAATTGAAACAGACTTTTTTGGTAGCGACCACTTGCCAATTTCTTGTGATATATTTAACCTCAGAAACCAACCCATAGACCTCTTTTTAAAACAAATGCAGCTCACTGGAACCTCTATACAACTTTCTCTATCAGCCACAACTATTCCATACCAGTTAGCCACAACATTAACAAAGAATCAGCCAACCTAAGCAAAATCATTTTAAGAAGCGCGCACGAAAGTATCCCAAAGTCCTCTCCCAAAACATCGCATTGCGTGCCTTGGTGGAGCAAGGAACTTGAGATCCTTCGTAAACACAAAAACACAGCCTGGCAAAAACTTAAGAGACACATTTCTAACGAAAATATAATAGATTACAGAAAAACAAATGCACTTTTTAGACGAACTCTAAAACAAGCTAAGAAAGAATCTTTAGCAATTTACCGAAGAAATCAACCCTTTAACACCGATTCCACAAATTCGGAACAACATTCGCAGACTCTGCGGTCTGAACCCCTCAAAGGGACTATACACCGATACATACACCGATGTACTATCGCGAATAATTCCTTCCTCAAGCCATTCTTGTATCTGATTATCTACAAACTGCTGAGCGCAGGAGGCCAACCGTCTTGGGTGTTGGTATACGGGAATATCATCTTTCAAAATAATTTTCATTTCAATCTTCGCGTCAGGATTGCGTTTTGGCTTGTATCGCTGAACTATCATTTCGACCTCTTTAGTCTGTTCTTGGCTTAAATGAGACAGCTCTAAACCGATTTCGTCCTTCCCTTCAAAAACTGTGCAGACATCTTCAAATTGTTTCTTCCAATCCTCAACAGATTCAGAATTTTCTTCTAACTTCTGCTCACTGCTAATTAAAAACTGTGTGGCATTTTTTGTTACCTTCATGTCAACACTATCAAGAATCGTTCTTCCCAAAATAGCGGCAAACCCCATGTCCTCATCGGGAACTACATGAAACTCAACTACTATTTTAATTTTGTCGATGATCACCATTAAAGAGAAACTACCAAAAGTTAACATTTTCGCAGTTCAAACATACAAACGCGGAAAGTTCTTTTGCTCGCGCCCTATCGCAAATTAAACTTGTAATCAAACTAAAAGCAAAGTATAAAACAAAACAAAAAACAGTACAACTTAATAAAACCGAAAATAATTCCCGGTACGAGGGGGATCGGGACCGTCGATCCCCCCGATAAGCTGAAATTAATGCTTGAGCCCAAATTTTTGATCATGAAACGCAGTGATGATAACTCAATGGCAAATAAATCTCCGTTCTTGATTAAGAAATCTATTGACTTCGCTTGCAACGGTAAAGTGCTAATGGCCAAGAAAACACGCGACGGATACCTATTAATTAAAACAAAAAATGGTATACAAGCTCTAAAGTTGACGAAACTAATTGCTCGGACCTTTCCTTGTTGTAGTTTATGAACATTCTACCCTAAATGTCTGCAAAGGTGTCATTTACTCAAATGATCTCCGCTGCCTAGCCGAAGATGTCATCAAAGAAGAACTAAAAGCCCAAAACGTCGTTGAAGTGAAGAAAATAATGAGAAAAGTCAACAACGAACTGGAAGAAACTGGATTGATCATACTTACATTTGCCTCACACACAACACCAGAAAATATATATACCTGCCCCACTCCGTTGCAACAAATGCTTCCGGTTTGGACATATCACCAAACACTGCCGCAACAAAAAGTGTTGCATTAATTGTTCCAAAGAATATCACACGGACCCTGACTCCAAAGAGCTGTGTACCTTCAAAAAATGCTGTTTAAACTGCAGGGAGGAGAATCTTCCCGAAACCAACCATTCATCAGTCTTTAGAAAATGCCCCATCTTGGTTAAACAACAAGAAATACAGGCCATAAAGACCCTTGAAAAAGTAAACTTAAAAAATGCTATTTCCATCTATAATTCAAGACGCCCACACAATGAATCTTTGCACTCCAGCCTAGCAAAAAACAACTCCAACAGTGCCCAATCTTCGACAACATGCACTTCGTTAAGCAATACCAAAAATGGTAACATCACCGCGGTGCCACATCAGACAGCAACAACACGTAAGATCGTACCCTACGATGACCTGACTCAGAGTAAAGAGCTACCCACCTCTTAAAAAAATTTACTAAAAGTACAACCACAACAATCCGACACCACACTACCCACCATAAACCAAACTGTTAAAATCCTTCCTAAAAATATTTCAAATAGACTTAGGTCACAACTTAAAGCTAAAGGAAAAACACAAACAAAACCAAACAATAACATAATCTTATCACAAGAACTTCTGTCAAATGAAAACAACAATAGCTGCTCGTCCTTAGATGAGCAAATGGAATGCTCCAATGCAGAGTATGAACTCAAATAAAAAATATCAAAGAAGCTAACATCGGCTACGCCGAAGTTTATATACCCTTGCAGTCCTTGTTAATAATAATTTTACATGTTCAAAATTTGTTTTCTGCAACTCAATTCATCAATATCCAAACAATACAATTTTACTCTCTATTTTACAATTTGTTCTTCTTCTTCCCTTATTCCCAAAGCAAACCAACGCACGCATACACATACAGTTCATGTAGCGTTGCGTCTGTGTGTGTTATATTTATCCGATCACATTCATATTTTGGGATCTGGGGTTTTATATCCAATATTATCACATATGTAAATTTCATAGCATACTCCGATTTTTATGAAAATGTTTCTTCTAGTTCTTCTAGAGTTATATGATATAGTGCTCCGATCCTTATGAATTTCATACTTTATTTTTCCCGGGTAATAAAAAAACCCCAAAAAAAAATTTCAGCCCGATAGCTCTTAAGACGGCTGAGTAAAACGCATACGCACAGACGGACGGACAGACGGACATGGCTATATCAACTCAGCTTCTCATGCTGATCAAGAATATATACTTTATGGGGTCGGAAACGTCTCCTTCTGTGCGTTACAAACATCTGACCAATTTTATAATACCCTCTGCAAGGGTATAACTAACTTCCTGTGTTACGTTACCCATTTCCATAAAACTCTCTGCCTATCTCAATGTCTCTGAAAATGACACAATGGAATATTAACGGCTACAACAACAACTACAGTGAACTCCAAGTCCTTATAGCAAAATACAGGCCACATGTCATAGCCCTACAAGAGACACACATTTTAGCACACAATATTCAGCCCACCCCCACCAACTATGTAATGATTACTCTTAACTCCTCTCCATCATATGGTGGGGTAGCGATTCTCATCCATAAGTCCACTCTTCGCACAACCATGCATTAGAAGCAGAATGGTCAATTGAAACAGACTTTTTTGGTAGCGACCACTTGCCAATTTCTTGTGATATATTTAAGAAAGTCCAACCTCAGAAACCAACCCATAGACCTCTTTTTAAAACAAATGCAGCTCACTGGAACCTCTATACAACTTTCTCTATCAGCCACAACTATTCCATACCAGTTAGCCACAACATTAACAAAGAATCAGCCAACCTAAGCAAAATCATTTTAAGAAGCGCGCACGAAAGTATCCCAAAGTCCTCTCCCAAAACATCGCATTGCGTGCCTTGGTGGAGCAAGGAACTTGAGATCCTTCGTAAACACAAAAACACAGCCTGGCAAAAACTTAAGAGACACATTTCTAACGAAAATATAATAGATTACAGAAAAAAAAATGCACTTTTTAGACGAACTCTAAAACAAGCTAAGAAAGAATCTTTAGCAATTTACCGAAGAAATCAACCCTTTAACACCGATTCCACAAATTCGGAACAACATTCGCAGACTCTGCGGTCTGAACCCCTCAAAGGGACTATACACCGATACATACACCGATGTACTATCGCGAATAATTCCTTCCTCAAGCCATTCTTGTATCTGATTATCTACAATCTGCTGAGCGCAGGAGGCCAACCGTCTTGGGTGTTGGTATACGGGAATATCATCTTTCAAAATAATTTTCATTTCAATCTTTGCGTCAGGATTGCGTTTTGGCTTGTATCGCTGAACTATCATTTCGACCTCTTTAGTCTGTTCTTGGCTTAAATGAGACAGCTCTAAACCGATTTCGTCCTTCCCTTCAAAAACTGTGCAGACATCTTCAAATTGTTTCTTCCAATCCTCAACAGATTCGGAATTTTCTTCTAACTTCTGCTCACTGCTAATTAAAAACTGAGTGGCATTTTTTGTTACCTTTATGTCAACACTATCAAGAATCGTTCTTCCCAAACTAGCGGCAAACCCCACGTCCTCATCGGGAACTACATGAAACTCAACTACTATTTTAATTTTGTCGATGATCACCATTAAAGAGAAACTACCAAAAGTTAACATTTTCGCAGTTCAAACATACAAACGCGGAAAGTTCTTTTGCTCGCGCCCTATCGCAAATTAAACTTGTAAACAAACTAAAAGCAAAGTATAAAACAAAACAAAAAACAGTACAACTTAATAAAACCGAAAATAATTCCCGGTACGAGGGGGATCGGGACCGTCGATCCCCCCGATAAGCTGAAATTAATGACTAATTTTAGTTATAAATAAAAAACATGTTACTAAAATATTTTTGTTGTAATATTAATATAAGAAACATAATATAAAAACAACAAAAAATTAAAAGAAGTGTCAAATTCTTACTAACGGCAAAAAATATCAAGTGCAACTCTTCATATTTAGATTTATTTATTGATTAGATTTTGCTTACACACTTGGTAAAGGAAAAAAATTATAGGGGTCAAATCAGGGTCAAATTGAAAAAACATCCGAAATTAAATTAAAGTCTGACGAACATCCAAAAAAAATTCATGTCTCTAGCTCATTATTTTGAATTAATGCCAATAAAATTGGATTTTTTCCCATAGTGCTCTGCAAGGGTATAAAAATACAAATTAGTGTATATGTATACACAAATATAGTTGCAAGTAGGCAACAAGAAGCATCAGCAAGCAATGCAGTTGCAAAGAAGCAGTAAGGCAACAATATAGTTGCGAAAGATGAAGAAGGCGACCTGTGGCGAGACGCAATATAAAACAAAAAGGCTAGCAAACTATCGCTACCCATTGGCAGACAAGCAGCGGCAAACAAGCAGCGGCAGACAACTCTACTTGGCGAACAACAGTGGCGAATGGTGTCAACGACAGGATCATCAGATAAGATATAAATTAAAATAGTTATAAGTACTTTTTTATTATTATATATACTTATACTTATATACTTATATCGGTATCCTAATATATGAATAAGACAAAAATGTTCCTCACCAAAACTGAAAAATTGTTAGCAAAACAACACGAGTTGCATAAAAGGTTAAAGATGTTAGAAGAGTTAGATGCTAGTAAGTTTACTAGCAAGATTCTTAACGAAGTAAGTGAGATACAAAAGCTATGGATTAGTTACCATAGCCAAATGCTACAGAGTGGAGTAACTGAACACTACTATTTCACAGATGGAAAGTATGAGGAAAGTTCAGATATGGCAGCCAGATTAATAGCCAAAGGAGAGTCAAGCAGGCAGGGAACTGGTGATTCGGAAAACAGTGAAGCAGGTGTATCGATGTTCGAAAAGTTGGATGATAGCAAAGTAGAGGTGCGCGGTAATGAAAACGCCAATGTTAACCAGGAGATATTTATGGATAGAGCCCGACAGCTCCAGGAATATTTGGATAGGGTAACCAAAGATTACGCACAGAGACATGCATGATATATGTTAATAAGATCAATTATTTATGGGAGAAAGTACAGGCGTACCGGGGTTTGACAAAAGATGCAAAAATTTAAAAATGCTATGGATGATTTAGAATTCGATGTCCAGAATAAACTATCAGTGTTAGAAATGAAAATGAACGATCAGAAAAATATAAAAGTTGGGAATGTTACCGTGAGAGGCTAACTACCGGCGTTGCCAAAAATACAGGTACCCACATTTTCTGGAGAACCTAGAGAATGGGATCTGTTTGTGGAATTATTTGCGGAATTAATTGAAAAAAGAGAGGATTTGAGTCTGGCTCTTAAGTTCAATTATTTTAAATCCGCGTTAAAGGGCGAATCAAGGAGCATGGTAGCTCATCTATTGTCAATTAGAGTGCCGCTTGGGAACTGTTAACCAAGCGGTACGAGAATAATCGGAGGGTATTTTCCGAGCAACTAAGTCGGATCGTTGATTTACCGATGATCAACAATGAATCCGCAAAAAGTGTAAGGGGAGTGATTGACATAATTAATGAGTCAATACACTTAATTAAAATAAAAGCAAATTTTTCCGATGAAGTTGACGTACTATTCGCACAACTCTTACTAAGGAAATTTGACAGGGAGACTCTACAATTGTATAAAAGTCAGATTAGAAAAACAAGGCAGATCCAACTGCTATCTGATGTCATGGAATACTTGGAGCAAAGATATTATTCGCTAAGTGCCATGAGCAAAGCAGAGAAAAAACCGCTACAAACTATTTGAAATTATGCGAAATTCGAAGATAAATATCCGATTTGCAAAGTTGCCGGGCATAAAACACATCGGTGCTATAAGTTTAAAGGTTTGACACCTATTGAAAGGTATGAAACAGCCAAAAAAGTTCAGCTGTGCACAAGATGCTTGAACCATTCAAGCAATAAAGTGTGCACTAATGAAATGGTCTCTTCATTGTGCAGTAAGGGACACCATTACTCCATTTTGAAGAAAAACAGGAGAGTATTAATACTTGTGTAACGGCACAACCAACACTGTTGGCCACAGCTGTAATACAAGTAAAAAATGTAAATGGGGGATATAAGACTTTAAGAGCCCTTATTGATTGTGGTTCACAGAGCACCATTTTGTCCAAAGAGGCCGCTCAAATATTAAAATTACCTAAAATTAAACAAAATACAGGAAATAAGTGGCGTGTCCTCAATAAAAGCCAAAATATCAAAATATAATGTAAAAATAGATGTACAAACGCGAAATCCCTGGAAAGGACATCTTAGGGTTGAGCCAATTGTGTTGCCAAAGTTAATGGAAGCTCTTCCATTAAAAATAGCAAACGTGGATACGTCAAGATGGCAAACTTACGTGCTAGCTGATCCTTCTTTTAATAAACCAACTCAAATCTTAAAAGGGGGAGTTACAAAAATTGATGGGCTACTAGGCCAAAATACTCAATTTGGTTGGATCGTCTCGTGATGCACCGAATCAAAAAAGTATAAATCTGTAGTGGCAACAACAATAGATGTCACAGGTTTTAAACGACGCACAGTGGGGCCTTCTGGCATTTAGCATTGCAAAAATCATAGCGTCTGAACCAATAAAGCGATTTCAAAAATTTAAAAAGCTTATGATAAATAAATACCTTAAGCTTCAAAATGAATGTTTGTCAAAAGTGCTGGGTGTTCGTGGTGCTGAAATATTCAAGGTCAAATTCAGAAAATATTTCCAAGCATGTTTTTCCTTTAAAAATGGATCGAAACCCGGTTTTTTTTAATCACAAATGGAATTTTTCATTGTTTTAGACGACTATGTAACATTTTTTAATGTTTTAATTTGATTTTTTAACATAATTACAAAAAGAAAAAAAAATTTTTTTAAATTTTTTTTTAGGTTAACTTTGAAAATTTGCTATTGATGGCTGATTTTCTTCAAAATAATTTTCAATATTTACATCAGTATCTAATAAACTCAACATTTCGGGACTATAGTTGCTATTTTCCAAATCCTTTCGTGATCGCACGTGTCTCAGTGATGCAATAAGTGGGTCCGAAGAGGCTGCTAGCATGTTAAAAAGGTCTTCATTTTGTCTAACACGAGAAGTTTTTAATGTATTAGTGTATCTGAACCTTTTGTAGTCCTTGTTTTTACATTCCTGTGCTTCTTCGGATAGCTCTCCAAGTGGTAAACACTGATATTCTATTAAATCCTTTCCGTGAGCCAAAATCCTATGTACCGTTGGGGTAAGTTTTTTTTGCGGATACAATTCACTCAAAAGATGAGCAGTCTTTGAAGTATATTCGGCAAATTTTTCACCATTTACCGTTTCCTTGCAATTTATAATATTCAAGATACCAGCCAACCTTTTAATGATCTCTTAACTAACACCTGTTATAAAAGATGTAACTTCATCATTTTCAAAAAATCTTCTTGAAGTATATCCATCATTCGTATTTCCGTATCCGTACTTTGGGCAGTCAACTTTCAGTCCCAGCTTGCGAGAGAATTCAGCTTGTATAATCTCCTTCCTGCTTTGAATATCCTCACGAGATGTTTTATCCGTTTTTGTTTCTCCTGGTCGAGGAAGTGTGTAAGCTAGCTTCAGAATAAAATCCATACACTTTATTCTGCAATGCAACGGAGAAATTCCATATTCGTAGCAGTTCTCCTCACTTGTTGAATCGTCTAAGTTCTGAAATTCTTTTTGAGTTTTTTGGCAAATTGGACACCTTAACGTTGAGGAAGTGTTTGTAATTTCTTTTAACACTTTTCCATCAATCATTGTCAGGAAAAACTCAAAGTTAACCGTAAGTGTTTTTCCACTCTTGGTTTGGAAAACAGCAGGTTTCAGTTGGCTTATTTGATTTTTTATGTCGCCAACAGTTGATTTGATTAATTCCGAGGACTTCTTTGCATATTTCAATAACAAAGGCCGACAATAGTGTGTCGATGACGGTCGAAGATTTCTCCAATGTTCAGAACTTTCACTTCTTAGGCGCAAAGGAACTACAGAAGCCATGAACATATTTTCATCAGAAATAGCTTCGTCTTCTGTGTGTATAATCTGCTTGTAGGCGCTTTGTCCAGATGATCCATCACATCCCCATTTGTTGAGTAATGTCAAATTTTCGAAAAGAAGATCCACCTCTCCATCAGGCATACTTTCAACAAGACGTCTCGCAGTGTGATTCATTAAATCCTGGAGTTTTATTTCTACAGATACCTCTATTATAATTTTATTTGCCGGTACTGCTTCCTTCTTGGCGAATCCAATTTTTTTGTATCCGGGAAGAACGTCGACTTTATGACTTTTTAAGGAACTCCTTAAAATTTCGTACTTCTCCTTCGTCAATCCTAGGTCCATAAATAAGGAAAACGCCTCTTCCTCAGTGTACTTAGTGGGGACTAAGTTTGGTGGGGTTGGAATACTTTCCTTAGGATTAAGGAAATAATCGAATAGGACTGGCGATCTGTACTGCTTTCGTAATGCTCGCCTTTGCCCTCTCTTGTTCCTTTTCATACTTTGAAGAAAGTGCTTCTGAAAGATGCTCCGTTGTAATGCTTTCAGTAGCACTCTGAAGCTTTCGTTTCCTTATAAACGTTGAACAATCTTCCACATCTTTATGCGGCCTTCCTCTTCCTCGGCTAGTTGATGGTTGAACATCTTCGTCCTCCGAATCTCCGAATTCAGTATACTCCTCAAGCCAAACTTCATTTTTTTTTACGAAATTTGCCAGATTTCTGCCGCTTGCGATCCATTTTCGCCTTAAGTTATTTTGTGTATATTTGATTTTCAACTTAAGCTCCGTACTAGCGTTTTCGAATGAAACGCTCATCTCCTTTAGCAATCCCATTTCAAAATCGTTTAATTCTTTGAAAACTTTCAAAATCGTTTAACTCTTTGAAAACTTTCAAAATCCTTTCATTCTTTAAAAACATTTTTGCACAATTAAATAAAACAGTCTTGAATTATATTGACAAATACTATTCAGTCCTGATTTAAGGTGTTTCCACTTATGAAGTTAAAAATAAACTGTCGCAAACGAGAGGAATAAGTAGCTCTTTAGAATTCAAATTCATTGCAAAACAAGTCAAAGTGAAATAAGTCAATTAAAAAAAAAAAAAAAAAAATAAAATTTAATTTTGTGGAAAGTTAAAAAAAAAATGGGTAAAATTACCCGTAAAATCACGGGCTCTAAGGCCAGGGGTGGTAGCCCCTTCTCAAAACTAAACGGATCCAAAAAGCCAAGAATATCGCGGACATCAAAGGAAAGAAAAATTACCACTAATGAAAGCCAATCAGAATCTGAATATAACGAAGTAGAAATGACAGAAATGCCAAAATCCAATGACTCGGCACCAAAAGAGAATAAAGATCGAACAGAAATGTCAAATGGCAAATCGCAAAATAACGTTCTATATTATAACAATACACACAAGGGACCATTTGTGGTGTATGTAGACAGAGTAGATGGAAATAACAAAGAGAGCAATAAAAGCAGATTACCAATTAATCCATTAGAGCTAAATGCAGTTTTGTTTAAACTAAAAGTCAAAGACATAATAACTGTCAATAAAATAGGATATGGACGTTGCAAGGTAGAATTTAAATCGGCAGCTGCAGCCAACATATTTATCGCATCGGACCTTAAAAAATATGACTATGAACCCAAGTTACTAAAGCATTTCCTATACAAAACTGGAATCATATTCTAGATCCCCACAAGATTCTCAGACGAAGAACTTAAGGAGTATATCTCAACACCAATGGACATACACGAGATTATTCGTGTGCGTAGAAAGGAGAAGGACAATCTAATTGCAACATCTAGAGTTAAAATAGTTTTCAAAGGATCTCAAATACCAACAGAAATAACTTTCCTATACTCAAAAGTTCCAGTAAGTCCTTTTGTACCTTTTAATCAATGCTACAGATGCTTCAGATTTAATCACTTTGCGGAACACTGCAAACAGTTAGACCAAAAGTGCAACAAATGCTCCCTGTCACATGATAAAGAAAAAACCTGCACACAAACTATTTGTATCAATTGCAAAGAAAATCACCCAGCTACCTCAATCGACTGCCCCGCTCGCAAGAGAGCCTTTGCCATACAGAAATGTATGACAATGGAGAATCTATCCAGAAATGAGGTAAAAATTAGATATCCAGCTCTTTTCCAAAGACAAAATACGATAGACACTAATGATACAACACAATTTCCCATTCCAACATGGCAAAAGACATCTACAACCCCAACTCTGCAGAACAACACAAAATTATCAACAGAACAACTACACGCTCACATCCCATATAATAAAACATTAAGAAACATGCAAAACAGACGAAATGAAGAGAGAAACTCTTCTGAAACAATGAGTACCTGGAAAGCGACTCTAAATGAACACAAAATTACTTTAAATGAGAAATACGTTAACACACATACAAACAACACATTTAAACCAACATCCCCAACCATTACATCCCAATCTAATCAGTCTACTGACAGCCCCTCTGCTCTTGAAATGGCAAAAGAAGGCTTATCACAGCTGGCTATAGACATATCCTCATTTATAACTAATCCAAACATTCAACTAAATTCAGTCCACTATAAATTTTTAGAGACACTAAGAGATATAATCGCACAAACTAACACAAAAATAGATATTATAAAAATAAACCAACTTAATTAAATTCAAATCTTAATCCTTACTTAGTACCTTACACTCAACATCTTATTATAATAGACATATGAAGATTCTACAGTACAATATACAGAGCCTAACGCATAACAATAATAAACATCTACTAGAAATATTTTTAATAAACAACGACATTGATATAGCAATTATATCTGAAATCTGGGTCACAAATAATGTTAATTGTAGTTTAGCGAATTACAACTTTATTTGCAACCCCAGAGCAGATGGATATGGCGGAGTAGGCATATACCTAAAAAAATATATAAAATTCACACAATTAAATTGCATTAGTGAAGTAGAAGTGATTTCAGTGTCCACTATGAACCTGAAACATAACATCAATTTATTTAGCGTCTATGCAGCGCAAAGTTTAAGTGATGATCTTTTTGAGAAAGGATGCAAAGAAATTCTAACGAGGGCAAACCAGACTAATGGTTTAACAATCATAGGAGGAGATCTTAACGCCAAATCACAAATATGGGGAAACACGATTCAAAACAACAGAGGAAACATCCTAGAACAATTACTAATAAACAACAACTTTTATTATCTTAACAATGGCAGCCCCACATATTCACACAACGCATCGTACTTTTCTACCTTAGACATCACATTAATTAACAACTACAACCTCAACCCAAAGTGGACAGTGACAAACGCAAAAATATCAAACAGCAACCATTTACCAGTTATACTAGAACTAGACGAAACATACGAAGTACAGAATCAAAAAAAGAAAAATCACAAGAAAATACTTCAAGCCTTCTCAAAAATTCACATTTCTTCACTGGACAACCTGACATCAACTTCACAAAATATAACTAGACAGAATACAATTTCAATAGACCCAAAAAATAGATACAAACCAAAAAAATATTGGGATGAACATTGTGACAGACTTTTTAGACTTAGAAACGCGTGCAGACAGAAATATTATAAAACAAAACTTCACACGGACGCATTAATTTATTTAAAAAGCAATAGAACATTGAACAACTACTTACATAAAGTTAGAAAAAACAATATAGACAAGCTAATGGACGAAATTTCCAAAACTAATTCAGCAAAAGAAATGTGGCAAAAAATTACAGCCCTTAAACAATATAAAAAACTTAAACCGACAAAAAACGAAAAAACTGATGAGGATCATGAAAAATTCTTAAACAAATGGCGACGGTACCTGACACTTCAGACTGCATTAGAATGAAACCACCTAACACCTGGCTACTACCCGCTAGCAACTCAAACTTTACTGACAACGATTTACTTGACTTTTTAAATTCCCGCAACCCGGACTCAGCAAAAGGTCCAGACAATATCTCATATAGAATGCTTCTAGCCTTACCACCCTCAGAAATTCAAATTTTGGTATACCTGCTAAATGAGACTCTAGACAACGGTGACATACCAGCTAATTGGAGAATAAAAACAGGACCTGTCCCTAAAAAGAATCTAGACTCAGCTATAATAACAAACAATAGACCTATTTGCCTACTAAGCGTAGTTTTCAATTGCTTAGAAGGTTTGGTAAAAACAAGGATGGAAAACCATATAAACAACAACAATATATTGCCCCCGAGATCTTACGGCTTCCGTAAACACCACTCCACATCGAACTGCATCAATGACGTTTTAAACAATATAGCAAATCTGAAAGCTAGGGGCATGCACGTTTGTGCATCTGTATTAGATCTAAGCAAAGCCTTCGACTCTGTTAATATTCCCATTCTAGGCAACAAGCTAATAGATTTAGGTTTCGATCACAGACACATACAATTCATTTACAACTACCTTAAAGAAAGAGTTTTGACTATGGGAAGAACAGAAATAAAAATAAGAAAACGAGTAAGTCAGGGTAGCTGCCTTAGTCCAATACTTTTCAATTTATACACAGCTGAGCTGCACAAGATAAGCAACCAAATTAACAGCATACTATTTCAATATGCTGATGACTTTTTCCTGGTATGTTGCCATAAAAACTTTTCAGACGCTAAAAACATATTAGAAAGACAAGTTACAGAATTTAGTAAAATGTGTAATAAATGTCAACCCGAACAAATCTGCTGCTTTACATTTTAATTTAAGACGTAAACCCCTACAAATAATATGCAATAACGTAGCTATAAGGGACGTATATAAAATTAACTACTTAGGAAGACTGATTAGCACCAATAATTCCATGACCCAACATATAAAGGAAACAATTGCTAAGTCAAACAAAACAAATATGTTTCTTCATATGATTAATGGCTGTCGTTTTGGCACCCATCCCAAAAATGCAATTCTTTTCTATAAGGCCTTTACAAGGAACAGGTATGAATATGCAAGCTCTTCATTTGCAAATACAACTAAAACAGTAATGGGCATCATAAATACTCATGCTAACTTACATTTAAGGAAGGCATTGGGGCTTATTAGATCAACTCCAACTTATATAATATACCACCTAGCGGCCGAACTTCCACCAGAGTAAAGAATTAAATTTACCACAGCAAAAGAACTGATCAGGGTCTTCGCTTATGGCCTGCCAGCAGCGTCGCTTCTGTCCGGTGTCTTTCATGCTAATAAAACAAGTTATGCCAAAGTGTATGCTGAATTTAAAGATGTCCTGGACAACATTACACCCATAGAGCCAACTCCTATACGCACACGAAAAATCTTCATAGATGCCAATTTTTCCAAAGGTGCCTTTAAAAACATAAGAGATGCAAATGAAACAATGATACTCTCCCTGTATAAAGAAAAAATTAAGAACTTAAATTCAAAAAATTTTGACCTGATTTACACAGATGGTTCAGTTTCTGAAGATTTTACTGGAAGTGCTTTTTTCACTTGGGCTCCAACATCACAAAAAGCTATTACAGCAATAAAAAACTGTCATCATTGACTGCGGAACTCACAGCTTTGGAAAAAGCAGTGGAGTTTGCTGATTCGAATCACCTCTTCAAAGTAGCGTTCCTAACAGACAGTCTTAGAGCAATCCAAACAATTAGAAACCCAAAGAACAATAATTGCATTGCTCAAAGAATCCTTAAAAATATAGAAAATAGTTATAATATCATCTCAGTCGAAATACACCACATACCTAGTCACTCAAACATAAAAGAAAACGATTTAGCTGATACCACAGCCAAAAATGCCAGACACGATGGAGTGTTCACGCACATAAGCTGGACAATCAACGATGCTATCATTCATATATACAACAAAATAAAACTAGAATGGGAAAGAGCGTACAATGAATTTTGTATAGATCGAAACAAAGGATACTGCCTTCTATATCCTTATGTGTCATCACAACCATGGTTCCAGGGAAAAAACCAATTCCATAGACTGGAGATAAAACAACTAAACAGAATACTCACGCATTTGACAAAAACACTCTATTTAAAATGAAAGTCGTTGACAACAACTTATGCGACACCTGTAACATTACAGAAGATATCTCACATATTATTTTAAATTGTTCAAAATACACAAACACCCGAATGAACTTCCCAACACTAACAAAGTATAACGATATATATCAATTACTCGCGCAAGAGCCTATCGCCAACTACAAATCGATAACACAATTTACTAAGGCTGCCAACATAGAACTCTAACAATCTAATCCACATATAAATAAATTAAATTAAATAGCTAATTCATTTATAACAAAAACCAAAATACGAAACTCATCATCACGAATACGCTGTGGCGTTAACCTGTTATACACAGGGAGGCCAAGGAAATCTTCTGTTCAGATGTAACTTAATATCAAAAAAAAGTAGCTCTTTATGTTATATTTTTTTAATTAACTAGGTAGAACGAAAAATCGGTATTACCCTTTTTGTATTAATTAGTTAAACAACTTAATATTTACAGCCGATTAGGTAAACGGAAATAAAAACGACCAACCCACAAATAGGACAAACTTTTCATCAACTTAAATAACATTTACCTGTCTTGTCATTTTTTCCAAAGCAGGTAATTAACAATACAATAACAAAACAGGTAGTATTTTCAAAACAGCATTACGCAATGTTATCATTTAAATACAAAGAAGCTACAGGCCAATACGCATGCGCTCTTCTTCTTCCTTATACCTGCAGCGCATTTTTTAGGCGAGTGCCTTAGTTTTATGGTTTACGCATCGCTGTCGCAGGTCTCCGCATATTGGGACTATATACATCTGATAGGTAAATATTTCACCTACCTAGTGTATATAGGTATTGATACTCGTTGAGTCTTGCTAGTTTTAGTCCATCAAAGTTCAAAAAATGCCAATATTTAGTACATTTTTTAAACGCTTCTAATTCAATAACTATTTAAGTAATTATTAAAATTTATGAAACATGCTATTAATAAAGAACATACTTTTCAGATAAAACCAATCCAAGATCGATTGTTGAAATCGCCCAATATTCAGCTTTAAAGTTGCGAGTTTTTTTTTTAAAATTAGCATTTTTTCCTTTTCACTAAAAATGTCTCAACTTTGGGCGCCTCTAGCACCCATGAATCTCAACCGATTTCAAAAATTGCATATATCATTTTTGCCAAACGCGATCATGAAAAAACGTATTTTTGCAACGCTATCCGAGCAGAGGCCCAACTGTGCGACGTTGGGAGAACAAGAAAGGTAAATGTCAAAATAAAAAATACAATGCCAAACAAACTTAACAACAAAACTCAAGAAATAAATTTATGTCCCCCGGCAGGACCTCACATTGGAGGTAAAATGAAAAGTGGGGAAGAAAAAGTATATATCCCAGAGCCAGTACAAAAAATAATGTCAAAAAAGATTCCGTTAAAAAATTGTCCGAGTCTGTATTAGAAAAAGAACACGTATTGCAAAATAAAGAGACAACATTAAAACTGAATAACCACTCAAAGTTCAGCTATCAGCGAAATGTCAAAACAGTGGAGCAAAAGCCACATTGGCTTTAACCGAAAGGTAGAAGTAGTAGGTCTTTAAAGTTTACACCATATAAAAAGGCTAGAAGTCAACACAGTAATACACATCAGGAGTGGGTAGATATCTCGAAACAGAAATTGTAAAGCATTGGGCGATATTAGTAATTTGCCAAATATAATATAAAATTCAGTAGAATCCTATTTAGTAAACCATACGGCAGAATAGGAAACAATAGGAAGTCAGGCCAACATGTAGCTGGTTATGCTTCTCTAACAAAAGTTATCTTACTAATGGTTATATTAATAATAATAATTTGTTTAAGACAACTTAATGAAAATAAAAGAATCCAAATCGTCGCATTTGGCGGCACTTTACAGAATGTTTTAAGATTAAACATCGTGTTTATCTGAAATGGCTTCACCAAATCAGATGCACCAAGAAATATACAAAACGAAACAAAAACATAACACAAAAATAAGTCATAAGGATTCATATGACAATTATTGCTTAAAACCAAACCAAGCTGTGTGGAAAACACTTAAGATTATATCAGCGGCGCGGTATCAAATGGCCAACGCTGAGCATGAAATATAAACAATTTTCAACCCCCGAAAAACGTGGGTCATTAGAATAAGTATTTTTAA
Organism: Drosophila willistoni; assembly: GCF_018902025.1. Lineage (NCBI taxonomy): Eukaryota > Metazoa > Arthropoda > Insecta > Diptera > Drosophilidae > Drosophila > Drosophila willistoni. Next base: position 287,524 of record NW_025814230.1, read on the forward strand.
GAACAATTGTCGCCTAGAGCTTTAGAGTTCATGTATACACAACATTTTGTAAATAAAATCAGTTCATATTTTGAATTCAACAAATGAAGATTGGGTTATTTTCCGTCTCCCGGAATCCCTATTTACATCTGATGATGTAATAGCCTATATTCGGAAAAAAGTTAACGTCTCGAATATTGCGGTGGAAAAGTTTAATTTCTTATTCTCGGGACAATTCGTCCTTTAAAACTAGTGTTTCAGCCAATATCTTCGACATTATATGTCGAGAAGATTTTTGGCCGAAACATATAATAGTTAGGGAATATACTGGAAAAAAGAAAAATCGGCAACCGATTCGCTTGCCAACAACAGCAACTAATACTATTCCTGCCACATCAGCATCTGCTGGTGTGTCAAAAAACTAGCTTCGTCCCTTAACCTGGTTTACCAGAACGTTAGAGGACTGAAATCTAAACTTTCTTATCTCTATGTAGATAGTCTTTCTTTTGACCATAACATTCTAGCACTAACCATAGAATACATAGATGCGTCAAACTCAAGATTTTTTGATTACAAACGCTAGCCTGAGCCTGGAACCCCAGAGAACTTCGGCAAAAGCCGAACAGCCTAGAACCCCAGAGAGCGGCCGCAGCAAGAAGATTAAATGTGAATTTAATCATCTCAAGTCGACTCGAAGGTCATTCGTAAATGACCCCATTGCTATTGCAATGGCCTCCTTGTGGTGTTCCCTGGATATCGATTGTACATACTGTACATTGCAATCGGTAACGAATTCGAGCGGCGACCTTTATTATGCAGGTGTTCAATATAAATAGTTATAATATAAAGAAGAATTAAAAAAAGCGCGGTCAAGAATAGTGCAAGCAGGAAGAGAAAAACTGGTAGATCAAAACAAATAGAGAAATCGCGCCAAAACTAAGAAGAGGGAAGGGGGCACGACTAAAACCAAAACAAAAGAGATAACACTCCTCAATTGCATGTTTATTGTTGCCATGTTCTTATTATTAAAATTGTTTATAGTATATTAAATATAAATTTAATTAAATATATATTATTAGGTGTACAAATAAAAGAAATATAATTAAAAAAAGTAAATATAATTAAAAAAGTATATATATTAAAAAATATCAAAGAAGCTACCCTTGCAGTATACTTGGCAATAATATTTTTCCTTTTTGAAATTTCTTGCCCTGCAACTCTATTCATCAATACACAAACAAAATATTATTTCTCTTTTTACTACTTTTTTTTGTCTTCTTCCATCATTCCCTAAGCAAAGCACGCATACACATACAGTTCATGTAGCGTTGCGTCTGTGTGTGTATGCGTGTGCTCTGTTGATTTGATGATGACGTAGTAGGCAGCAAGCAGCGCTGCTGACAGCGCTTGAGCCGATTTATATTGACTGTAACTTGTGTTATATTTATACGATCAGATTCCAATGGGATCTTAGATTTTATATCTAATACTATCATATTGGTAAATTTCATGGGGATACTCTAATTTTTGCGGAAATGTTTCTTCTAGAGCTATATGATATAGTGGTCCGATCCTAAAGATTTTCATACTTTTTCGTACCCGGGTAATAAAAAACCCCAAAACAAAATTTCATCCTGATAGCTCTTAAGACGGCTGAGTAAAACGCATACGCACAGACGGACATGGCTATATCGACTAAGCTTCTCATGCTGATCAAGAATTTATATACTTTATGGGGTCGTAAACGCCTCCTGTGCGTTAATAACATCTGACCAATTTTATAATACCCTCTGCAAGGGTATAAAAAGTAAATAAAAATGTGTCAAAAAAATATGTGAAGCATTATGAAAAACTTCGACCAAGCTGGGGGGAGTCGAACCCCGGCCGCCCCATCGCCAAGCGAGCACACTAACAACAGAGCCACGTCGACACTTTGAAAGGTGCCGTCGAGTTCTGTAGTTAGGCACGCATCTCATTTTCGCATTGTCGCTAGCTCGTCAATAACTCAAAAAGTCTGCGAGCGAGCGATTGAAATGCTATGATGTACATCAGAGCCCGGCACTCATATCCCCCGGGGGACGAACACGTTCGGCACCTCGTATGCGTGTAACCGAACGGCTGCCGAAGTCCTCACAAAGGCTTTTAGTTTCCCTCAGCATTTCGACACAAGCAGATCTATGTCGCTTTGTTGAGAGAACACACATGAAAAAATTGATCGCTGCTTTGTTTTCTCTATCTTTTTCTTGCATAAGATTATTTGCTGCACTCGTTTTCTTGATTTGAGGCAGAATTTGATGAAGTTTAATTTTGCGCAGTGTAAAGAAACATACGCATACAAGCAAATGCACACATACAACTAAACTTTTTTAGCGCTCTCTTTGTGCCGGGCCCTGATGTACATTGTACAACTTCACGTCACACACACACTACGAAGCCTGAGCATGTACCGACGAGTGTACACATACATATGCAAAACGAAAGCACAGCGTCGCGACGCTGACATGGGTTCATCGTTATGCGATCTGTGGCATAGAGCTGGAGAACCATCGATGGGACCATCGATAGTATCGATGGAAATTTAGTTTTTCGATATATCGATGGAAATTTGCCGATGTCGATATATCGACGCTTCAGAAAAAGTTGAGAAGTTCCGCATGTAAGTCAGAAATTCAGTCTTTTTATTTTATTTATATTTATATATAAAACTATTTTAATTTAATATTAAAGCGAACGAAACCAGGCAACTTACCTCTTGTTCTATCTGGCAGTTCCTCATTAAAAATGGACAAATTTGTCGCTACATCAAGTAAGTCTTTTTATGCAAAAGTAATTGTAGTCTAATTCTAATACATTCTGTTATTTTTTAGAAAAAAATTCTGCTTGCTCTTCACCAACGCCTTCTAATATAACTGATGACGCTGCTGTTGCAGAACCCGATCATAAGTGAAAAAAATGCGTGTCGGAAGTTTGGTCTCATTTTGACCGATCAAAAAATAAAATGTTTGCCAAATGTCGACATTGCCAAAGAGAATACCGCACAAGTGGCAATACATCTAACTTGATGGAACATCTAAGACGAGTCCACCCATTTGTTAATAACGAACAGAGGAGTACCAATACAGTGAAGCAATTGTTTGCTCGCAGCGAATGTTACGGCTCCACATCGACCAAGAAGGCACAGATTGACAAGTCTCTTGCTCGCATGGTGGTACTTGACTTGCAGCCTTTTAGCATAATCGAAAATGTCGGCTTTAGGCATTTTGTACGAACATTGGATGAAAAATATGTTTTGCCAAGCCGACCATATCTGAAAGACGTTCTGGTAAAAAATATGTACGAGGATTCGTTGCAGAAGCTTAAAGTTATATTAAATGCAATTGATTTTTGCTTATTAACGACCGATACTTGGACATCCCGAGCCAATGTAAATTACCTTACGGTGACATGTCATTTTATAGACAATTTTAAACTGAGTTCTGCTGTATTGTCTACGCTCCCTCTTGTTGACCAAACCAATCACAACAGTGAAAATATTGCCACAACACTGCGAGCAATTTGCGAAGAATGGGCCATATTTGACAAAATTCAAACTATTGTCACAGATAATCCATCGTCTATGATACGAGCATGTGATATTTTGAAGAAAAAGCACTTGCCATGTTTCGCTCATACCTTAAATCTTGTTGTGCAAGACGTTTTGGCTAAAAATAATGTGAAGCAAATATTACAAGTCGTTAAACGCATTGTTACATTCATTAAGAGCAGCTCAATCGCCAATGCCAAGTTTATGAAAGCTCAGGCCACCGATAACCCTCTTAAGTTGTTGCAAGAGGTGCCAACAAGATGGAATAGCTCATTTTATATGCTGTAACGGTAGGACCCCTACGTACGAGGGAACCGCTTATTGCGACTCTTTTAAAATCGCAAAATGCGCCGATTCCTTTATCGGAGGACCAGTTTCGTGTGATCGAGGACCTTTGCTCTCTACTTGAGCCCTTTGAGACAGCAACAAAACACTCTTCATCGTCAAATTCTGTAACAATTTCGCTAATCATTCCAGCAGTATTGGCCTTGACAAAAAATTTGGAAGAGTTGTTACCTAATATGATCACAGCAGTTGGCACGGAAACCTGTTCATTTTTAATGAACTCGGTGAAAAAGAGGCTATACCCTTACGAGAATCGGTCTGACCCAAGACTTGGAACCCTTCTTGATGCTCGCTTCAAAAAGGAGGGATTCCAAAATGCAGGAAATGCACAACAAGCTGCATTAGCACTAGAAGAAGAGTTGTGCAGCTTTAAAGATTATGCGACAAAACCCAACAATGAGGAACTGCCAAAGGAGAACAGATCACCATTTTTATTCAAATTTGTGGAGCAAAAAATTTGTGATAAAGTATCAAATCGCCGGGCGGATGCGATTGTAATGCTGCGACAGTACATGGAGCAACGCAATGCATCTCACGATACCGATCCGCTTCAGTACTGGAAGGTAACCAAAAACATTTTTTTACTTAATTGGTTTTATTAATTTTCTCTTCTTTTAGATTAATGAACATCAATTAAATGCCCTTAGTCGCTGTGCCTTAAAATTCTTGTCAATCCCGGCTAGCTCCGTAGAGTCAGAACGCATTTTTAGTAAGGCAGGGGCGATTATCACGGACCGCCAGAGTTCCTTAAAGGCAAAGCACGTTAACCAAATAATTTTTTTGAATAAGAATCAATGGTTGGAAAAATACGAACATTAATGAAGATTTTAAACCAAACATAGATCTCTTAGACAAAGTACATATGAAATATGAATGTTAATTTGTTTTAATTTTTTTTTTTTTTTAACAAAGAACTGAATGAAATTTTGTATTATAGCTGTAAGAAAAACAGTATCATCAATAAACTTGTTTTGTTTTCCTATGAATTTTAGCCTTCATTGCATGAAAAAAATATTTTTGATTTTCCAAAAATTCAAATTTTAACAGCAAATAAATTTTCAATGGAACCATCGATAATATCGATGGTTAAAACCATCGATGGAAAAACTATCGAATAACGACACTATCGATGGTTCTCCAGCTCTACTGTGGCAGACTGAATTATTTTCGATGCGTAGCGGCACTGCTGCGAGCAAACGTTTTTCGCTCTCGCTGCGGCCGCTCTCTGGGGTTCTACGCTGTTCGGCTTTTGCCGAAGTTCTCTGGGGTTCCAGGCTCAGGCTAGCGTTTGTAATAAAAAAATCTTGAGTTTGACGCATCTATGTATTCTATGGTTAGTGATTCTAGCTTTTACAGAGACGTGGCTAAAACCTGAAATTGCTGATGCATCTGTTTTTTCCACAAACTTTTCTATATTCAGACGTGACCGGATTTGTCCTGGTGTCGTAGGGACCACTTGAACGTACTGCGCATAGTATCGTCACCGTCCGCTAATAATAAATCACAACAACAATAAAACAACTTCATAATCAAGTCACTCTTCGAGCTAAGCAATACTGCAATCCGCTCTGTTTGACGGCGAAATGCAAATGGCCTACGCTTTATCAATAATCGCATCAAGAAGTCTCGGTTCGGCTCCATTCCGTGAATTCGCTCTCTCAAACTGCTCATGCATGGAGTTGTCTCTCGCTCTGCTCGAATTGATCAGTTACGAGCAGCCTCTCCAATTACATTGCCCACTGGCGCCGCTGCTTATATCGGTCATCACTTTTCTGAGCGCAACCAATCATAGAAAAGATCTGATGAACAATCAGATTCTTTCTACGAACAAAAAAATGTAATATCAATAAAATGGCGGCAGACACTGTATTGGATAAAACACAAAATGGATTCAGTTCAAGAGTTGTGCCTTGTGCATTGACATTAATTTTTAATTAGCACAGAAATGAAACAATGTTATTGCAATTTGTTCCATAAAAGCAACAAAAATTAAAAAATTCGAAAAAAAAAAGTATAAAAAAATTTGAAAAAGTAAAAACCAATGTGAAAAAATAAATAAAAAAAACGGACGGTTCAAGGAATAATAAAAAAATTTTCAGGAAAAAGCACATACAAGGCAAGTGTATTGTATACCATTTTTTTGGAACATTTCATTAGCTCAGCGATTTCTGCTGGCTTTTTACCCGACTAACTTAGCCGGTGAATGATTGCTCTTTCCTCAATAGTACACGTCTTTCCACTACCCATTTTTTCAATAAAATTATTAAATTGGTTTTATTTTAGCAAAATATCCAAAAATATTCAACTAACGCGACTTTTTAACAAGAAAAACGTGCTTTCCAAAGTTTTGTGCCAATTCTATGTCCAACAAAAAAACAAACTGTGCTAAGAAAATTCAGATCAACACAAAACCAATAGAAGTAACGGAACAATTGTCCGTTACAATTAAAAAGCATGATCCAAGTAAAGTAATAAATCCAAAAATTTTAAAAAAAATGTGACCAAGTTTCCCCAAAAAAAGTTTTTAAAGCAAAATTTTTTTTGTGCCAATTTTGTGACCATAGCTGTATTAACAATAAAGTCGCAAATAGAGGCCGAACATCGGCAATATCAGATCGTGATGAAAGAGCCCTGACAACAATTGTAAAAGCTAATCGTCGCCAAAATTTAAGAAATTTGGCATCAGAATGGTCTGAGAAAATTGGGAACAGCTTTAAGTGTGAGTGGACGCGCCTGCAGTTGCGTAATATTGGATACAGGATCTATAAAGTATGTATAGGAATTATCTATGTTACAAACTTAATATGTTAGGTCTTGGACTCCATCATATTTAGCGATGAAGCAAAATGTGATGTGAGTGTCGGTGATGCGCGTATGAGAGTCATCCACAAAAGTGAAGCATGCCTTAAAAGAACAGTAAAGTTCCCAGCGAGCGGGAATAATGAAACGAAACCTAAAAAATGAGCCGCAAAGAATAGAGAATAAATTTATCTTTCAGAAAAAATGGGTTTGCATGTGTTATTTTCTATGGAATTGAAAAAATTGTCTGTTAAACATTGCATACGGGTAAAAAAGCTTTCCGTACGAATTAATAGTGGTGTCGCCTCGTTGTTAAAAAAAAAATAGAAAAAAATTTAAAACAAATTAAAAAGTAAATTAATCACAAAAGTCTGGCAATATGAACTCGTCTCGTCGTGCTGATCGAGAAGATATATGTATATATTTTATATGATTGGTGTTCTGACCAAAATTAATATACCCTTTTTGTAAGGGTATAAAAATTATAAAGTGAAGATTTTAAAAAGAGGTAGTGTGAAAAATTTTGTGAAAGTTACGAAAAATTTAAGAAATGTTGTACATGTTGGGCAGTCCAGGGAGAGTTTGATTTGTCTGTCGTGCTTACAATCGTTCAATTGTAGAAATTTATCATTAAAATTTTCAATACATTTTTAACGTGACAGACGCAATGACTCAATATTTGACAAAACTTGATGATGTACAAAGTATTATGTCAGGACACCCTACGCCTCCAGACGAAAAATGAAAAAATGGTGGATCAGCTTTATAAACTAGGAATTGTGAAGAATATAGAAAAACGTAGATAATGTATAGACTCAGAGCTACCTCCTTGGTTTTATGGATTACCAAAGATACACAAACCGGACATGTCTTCTTAGACTTATTTGTTCTATGATTAACCGTCCTATCATCTGTGTAAATACTTGACAAACGTATTGAAAAACGACATGCTTGGAAATATTTTTTGACTTGGATATTAAAGCCCCACGGATTCCCATTTGCTTGGTAAATTTTTCAAATCGCTCCATCGCACAGTAGGCGAAACATCTGACTTAGCTTCGATTAATTTAAGCTTGATGTAAATTTTGGCGCCAATCGATTTTTGCAATTCATTACTAATATATAAAAAAATTTCATATAAATTGGTGTTATTGCTTTTAATTGAACTTTTTGCTGTTATTTCAAGAAAAAGATATATAGTTACTATAGTTACTTGTCTCAAAATACATTTTAGCACTTTTGTGTCTCTTAACATTTACTAATAAACTGAACTTTAGTAGAATGAAACTTTTAAGGTTCGACTGGGATCGGCATCAATGTTTCTGTTTATAATTAGTCCACAATGAGCTGCAATTATTTTAGGAGAAAAAACTTAAAATCGGCTGTCCCGAAGTTTATATACCCTTGGATATTTATGTAATTATTTCATATAGTGGTCCGATCCTGAGTTTCATACTTACCGGGTTATAACTAGCTCAAAAATCAAATTTCTTTCCTATACGAGCCCAAACCACTATTAATTCGAACAGCATGTTTTTTTTTCAGTGCGCAATGTTTAACACATTATATTATCAATACTACTAAATATAGCGCATACCAATGTATTTTGTCTTAAAGAGAATTTTATTCTTCGATTCGATTGAAAAAAAAGATTTGTTCTATATCCAACAACAACAACAATATGAGTAATTTATTCAAACGGTAACTTAAGAGATTCAAAAAAAATCACCACTTTTAATTCGAACTCATCGTAATATGATTGCTTATTGTACTTAATACATTAATTAAATTAACTTGGTAGGAAGCATGAAGAGACGTCTTCAAGCTGTCATAGAAGCCAAAGGTGGCCCAACGAAATATTAATTTTTAGTTTATTTTGATTTTTTTTGTAATTTTCTTAATCTAATATGAAATTGTGCCAATACTTTTTTGGCGTGAACATGTGCCTATTTTTTAGTTTATAGAACATAACTGCAAAAAAATGCTAGGAAAACGAATTTTTATTTGTGAATTAGATAATGTAAACCATATTATACAGAATTGCATTTTTATTTTCGGGTGCCGACAAATAATACAAAACTTGCATGGAATGAAAGGTGAAAATTTTAAGTGTGCCAATACTTTTTGGGCTCACTGTATGTACTTTACGGGGTCGCAAAGGTCTCCTTTTCTGCGTTCCAAATATCTGACCAATTTTATAATACCCTCCGCAAGGGTATAAAAATTGACATTGAAATGAAAAGCATCGAATTTGCAATAATTTCGAGAGAAACAGCCAGAGTGGTTAAATGACGATCTGATATTGGCGGACCGAAGCTGAAATGTTGGACAACCCGAACTTAATTTTGAAGATAGCCAGAAAAAAATATTAGACATCGTCCGAGCAATGAACTGATCTACGCGGCTAGAACAAGTTTGTATACTTATGGAATGCGAAGTGCTTCTAAAACGATTACGTTGTGAAGCTCTGATGAAAGTCTTCCAAAAAAATAATGTCACTCATTCAATCCGATGATAAACAACACTAGAGTAAGCTTTAGCATTGTATATTGATGGTGGTTACAAAAGAAGGCTTATACGGACTTGCAGCAGGGGGACCAAAAAGCGTAGTGCAAATATTTTTCCGACATATGATGTTCTGCGGTCTGCAAAAAAAAAAAAAAAAAAGTGCGTCTAACGGTTAGACACGATAGAAGTGAAACACCAGCGGAAGTGTAAACAAATTAAGCATATTTATATATTTTTTTGTGATACATTTTTATTTACTTTTTATACCCTTGCAGAGGGTATTGTAAAATTGGTCAGATGTTCGTAACGCACAGAAGGAGGCGTTTACGACCCCATAAAGTATATAAATTCTTGATCAGCATGAGAAGCTGAGTTGATATAGCCATGTCCGCAAAATGTTTTCTTCTAGACCTATATGATATAGTGGTCCGATCCTAAGGATTTTCATACTTTATCTTACCCGGGTAATAAAAAACCCCAAAAAAAGATTTCATCCCGATAGCTCTTAAGACGGCTGAGTAAAACGCATACGCACAGACGGACGGACAGATGGACATGGCTATATCAACTAGCTTCTCAGGTCGTAAACGCCTCCTTCTGTGGCGTTACAGAACATCTGACCAATT